>NC_048310.1:137617-302857 GCF_013100865.1 Trachemys scripta elegans
CTGCCCCTCTATCCCTCGGTGTGACCCCTGGTCTTCCGTCCCAGGGCGATCCCCCCTCCTGCCCCTCTATCCCTCGGTGCAACCCCCAATCTTCCCCTCTCATAATGATCCCCCCCCTTCTGCCCATCTACCTCTGAGCATGACCCCCTGTCTTCACCATCCCTGGGTGACCCCCCCTTCTGCCCATCCACCCCTTGGTGTGACCCCCCCCATGGTGATCCTCCTTCTGCCCATCTGCCCCTCGGTGTGACCCCGGGTCTTCCCCCCCAGGGTGATCCCCCCTTCTGCCCATCTACCCCTCAGCGTGATGCTCCGTCATCCCTCCCAGGGTGATACCCCTTCTGCCCTTCAGCCCCATCTACTTCTCGGCGTGATCCCCTTCTGTCTCGTCTGCACCCATCATGACCACCCCGTCTGTCCCCTCAGTGTGACCCTCTTTTGCTCTATCTGTCCCTCAGTATCACTCCCCCATCTGCCTCCATTTACTCCCCAGTGCAACCCTCCCATCTATCTCCAGCATGATCCTCCCATCTGACCCCAATTTATGCTCCACTGTGATTCTCCCATCTCACTCTGGAGTCCCTCTATCAAAAGGAGAAGGAAATGCACCAGGACATAATGGGTCTTCTCAGGTGGCAAACCCAAATGCTGCAGACCCCGATTGACCTACAAGTCCAAACAGCCCAGTCTTCCCACTCTTCGCAGTCCTTAGAGAACTCCATAGTAGCAGCTCCCTACACCTCCCAAGATACTACATGACATCATGGGCCACATTCTTACTCCTATCACTTCCCTCCGGGTCTGAGGGACCACCTACAGAACTACAGTTTCACATAAACCAATAAGGATTCTCACAGGTCAGAGTATGGGTAGCTATGAGAGACTACATTTGTGCACTAAAATGGGTAGAAATGGACAGCTCCAGCTGGCCCGGTGCTCTGCACAACCTGGGGCTCCTCCGGGCAGGTTGGAGGGAGGGAGGGGCTCAGGGCTCCGGCTAGCCTGGGGCTCCTCTGGCCATGGTGGTGAGGGGTTGAACACACGGTTCCTCTAGGGGAGAGGGGGTCTTGGGGCTTTGACCATGGAGGGGCGCAGAGGGTCTCGGGACTCTAGCCGCGGAGGGGAGGAGGAGGTCTTGGGGCTCCGGCCACGGAGGGGGGCAAGGAGTCTCGTGGCTCTGGACAAGGGGGCAGGGGGTCTGGGGCTCTGGCCAAGGGGGAGAGGCACGCCGGTGCAAGGGGTAGAACCAGGGGGGCTCCACCCGCTGTCCATGACCAGCACAACTCCTGATGGTAAAACAACTCTGAACTACTGTTCCCGCTTTGGAAAAGAATCTTATCTCCAGAGTGGCCAGACAGTAGCCAAATGGGATAAAAAGGCTAAAAGAGATTATGAACACTTTTACAACCGCGGTCACTCAAAGAACTGCCAGGTCTAGAAACTGGTGCCTGTGTTTGTGTTAAATTGGATGGAGAAAAAGGATGGACAACTCCAGTTGTCATAAAGAAAAGGAATTCAGCATCCAGGTCATACATGATCGGGATTGACAGTGGAGAGTTCAACAGAAACCACTGACATCTATAGTTTTTTTCCTCAGAAAGAACAATCAGCAGAGCAAACTGCAAATGCAGATGGAGAACAAGAATAATAATAATCAAGGCTTCCAAACCGACACAGCCAGTCGTTGTAACTAATGGACAGCCAGATAATCAAGTTGTTACACGTTTGGGTTGTGTAACTTGAAAACCAATACAGTTCAGAGACACTTAACAGACTGATACGTACTGAACTTCAAAGACAGTATGACAGTTGTAAATATTGTAAATGGTAGGAATGTAGAACTTAAAAGGGGAGATGTCCAGCCAATAGGTGGCACTGTATGCAAAATATCTTATTTAAATGAACCTCAGCCAGACCTGGTGGAAATTAAAGGATATTATGACAAACAACATCTGGTGTGTATAAACAAGCTCTGTAGCCGGTCCATATATAGTACAGAAGTACAGAACAATAACCATGTTTGACACATATCCCATGCCAAAGGTTGACAAATTGTTGGTGTGATTAGGGTCTGGAAAGTATATCTCAACTTTAGATCTGACCAAGGGCTACTGGTAGATCCCTTAACAAAGGGATCTGGAGAAACAATGGCCTTTGCAACGCCTTTTGGCCTGTACCATTTCAAGACCATGCCCTTCAGCCTTCGTGGGGCCCTTGCTACCTTCCAGTGGCTGAAGGACACAGTCCTGTGACCACACAGTCAGTATGCAGCAGCCTACATACACAATATAGTCGTTTACAGTTGTGAGTGGGAAAAACACTTCAAGCATATATTGGCAGTCCTATGGCCCTTGAGGAAGCCAGCCTTATTGCAAACCTGTCCAAGTGCCATTTGGGGTTTCCTTATGGTGACCAGATGTCCCAATTACCCCCCACCCCCATCCCGATTTTTTACACTTTCTATCTGGTCACCCTAGGTTTCCTGAGGTAATGTACTTGGGATATACTGTCAGAAATGGAAAACTTAGACCTCTGATTGGGAAGGTCCAGGTCTTGAATGATTACCTTATTCTGTCAACCAAGAAACAAGTTAGGTGATTTTTGGGTTGCCAATGTTGGTTGGACATATTCCGTGAGGTTTCCTCAAATGACACAGTCTTTAATTAAAGATTAATCTTTAATTACTGGAGACTCCAGGACAATCCTGGAGGGTTGGCAACACTAACTATAGATGATTCATATCCGGCTTCCCATGAGAGCAGCACTCTAGCTTCAAGAGGGTCACCTGGTCCGAGCTCTGTGACAAAGCCTTTGGGACCTTGAAAGACTTTTAAAGCAAACAACCAGCCCTCTTCCACCCTGACCTCACATGACAGTTCATACTCCACACAGATGCTTCAGATGTGGGGGTAGGGGCAGTGTTGTCTCAAGACTTTGTTGGGAGGAAAGCATCCAGTACCCTATATCAACCAGAAACCATTTCTCTGAGGGAGGGCCTACTTGACTAAAGAGAAAGAGACCTTGGCAGTAAAGTGAGTCATAGAAGTGTTGTGATATTATTACCTACTGTGAAACCCCTTCCTCTTATAACTGATCATGCACCCCTCCACTGGCTAAATACCAGGAAAGACACCAACCCCTGGATTAGCAGATGGTATTTGGCCATGCAAACCTTATGCCATCCAGATGGCCCACAGACCAGGGAACAAACATCTGAACACAGGAGACAGCAAAGCCTGGACTCAGACACTCCAACACTGGGCTTAAGGATGTGTGTGTGTGTATGATGGCGTGGACAAACCCCACACTGGAGAGATAGGGGCTCAGGAACATCTCTAGGTCTGGGAAGCCCCGCCCCAGCAGGGCTGCTGGCATGTTCCAGTTGGAGGAAGGATTTAAGAGGGAGTTTCTTCAGCACAGCTGTGAGGCAGGTAGAGAGAGACAGACCTGCATTCACTGTTGCAGAGGGACTAGGCCAGGATGGTATTTCCTGCAGGAGGACTGCAACATGAAGCCAGGACTCCTAGCCTGCAGAGAACCTTGGATCGGGTTGCCATGGACAGCCACCAGCCATAATGCACCCTGAGGAAGGACAGAGTGGTACTAAGAGAACCTGGGAAGTGTTAGCTGGATTGCCAGTAGTGGACACCTTCCTTACGGTGTTCAAGAGGGCCCCTGGGTTGGCACCCCATAGAGTGGGAAGGCCTAGGTTCCTCTACTCGTACTGCTAGGTGGAGCTCTTGCCCCGGACAGAAACTGCTAGGCAGGAATTCACCCACTCAGACTGCCCCAAACAGCTTATAATCTAAATTGTCCAAGTGTCTGCCCAGCCAGTCCCAGTTCTCCCCCCATACCTTAGCTCCTTGTCAGACAAGTCTCCTGCATCCTTCCATCCCCCCCACCACTGATTCCTAGTTTCAGTCTCCTTGACCTGTCAATCACAGACTCCCTCCTTCCCCCAAGTTCCTTGACCAACCTGTGTTCCCCCACAGCCTACCGACTCCTCCGCCCTACACAAGTTCCCAGTCCGAGTCTCCTTGCCCTGCCCATCCCAACCTTCCCTGCTCCCTGGCTCCTAGTCCCAGCCTCTCCTCCCCCGACCTCCCAGTCCAGTCTCTTTGCCCAGTCAGTCTCAGTCACAGTTTATCTTCCTCACAGTCCAAGTCTCACAAGACTCCTTGTCCCAATCTACTCCTTTCCCTCTGCCCTGTCCAGCTTGTATCCCCTGTGTATTTTAATCATGTCTTCCTTCTCCATACTGCCTCGGTGTCAAGAGAGTGGCCATTGGCAGCACAGGAGAAACAGGCTCCCTGCTTCCAGTTCCCGTGGCCAGCCCAACCCTCATCTGGAGCAGCTGGCAGCAGCCATTAGCGGGAGAGTCCTGCTTTGCCCTTGTAATCCTGGGCAGGAGACAGCATGACCAGCTACTACGCTCAGTCACTTTGTGGGGATGGTGCACGTGGTGTCTGTTCACCCACAGGAGCTGTGAGAGGCTCAAGAATGCTCACTGAGGACAAAAAATCTTCAGAGATTTTAGTTGCTAAAATAAATAAATCTCTGTGATTTTTTTCAAAGACTTATAATTTGGGTGCTTTTCATTGGACAGGCAAAAGTTACATCCCTGACACAAGAGGCCAACCTCCTGACACATTTCAAGTCCCTAGTTCAAAGCAAGAGGGCACTAGAACTTTTTAAATAAAAGGCGGACAGAACTTTTTAACATGGCCATGACAATGTACTGTTCTCTAGCCTCATTCTCAGAAATGGCTGGGCATTTCCAAAAAGGTTCAGCTTGAGGTGCACACCCAGCATGGCAAAATTCAGCCTGAATGGTTAAAATTTGGCATGTTATAAGAAATGGAAGACAAGATCTTATAATGTAAAGTATTGGACAACCTTAATAATAGGTTCACAGACCCATCATTAATAAAGTGTTAGATTATCAAGTGTCAGCTCTCTAATTGTAAAAAACAAACCTATTTTCCTAGTGTATATATGGCCCAAGACAGGGTTACAGCACATTTCTTCTGTTAAATTTTCATGGTGTTAAGCTCTTTTGTAACTATTTCAGGGTTGTCTTTTGCTCAAGGAGCATGTTAGATGTAAGTTTGTTGCCTTTCTGCCCATAAGCCTCTGAACTGATGATCCTAATTAAACATTGTCTGGTGCGTTGCTATATTCTAACAATGGGTTACTTGAATCCACTGAGGTTTTTATAAAATCCAGTTCTTTGCTGTTCCTACAGACTTTTCTGCTAATCCATTTAACTGTGTACAGTAAACACTGGATGGAGTAAGGGCTTGAACTGATGTATCAAAGGAAATTGCAGAAATGTGCTACTCATGAATTGCAGGACATTATCTGTTATTAACTCATTTAGAATCCCATGGCAAGCAAATTGCAATGTATACTGTATTTTTACATTGCTACTCATTATGTTTTGCAGTGGTGACATATGAATAAGAGTATACCAATAACAGGTAATCTTTCTCGTTTATTTTAAATAGACTGGTGCCCACCTTGACCCAAAAGTGTTCAGAAATCTCATGTGATTTCAGGGGTTCTTTTCCATTATTTCCTGTGTTTATTAGAGATTTCATACTCAGATGCCTCTTCTCACATAGCAGCATTCATGCCTGGCCTGAAAAAGACATCTCAAGCTCTGTTCTTACACTTCTCAATATTCCCATGCGCACTATGGATTACATCTAGTATTTTCAACATTATCCTGTGCAGCTTGGACACAAGGTACTTTGTACAGAATCCCGTCACATGTAGCAATTTCATTTGGTGTTTTCACAAGAGAATGAGGCACCCAACTTCCATTGACTTTCAGGGAGAGTTGTTACCTGGCTCCTTTGATAATCCCATCCCTCATCTCTATAGTCCCAAAAGAGTTTTATGCTTGGAGATGCATGCACTTTTTCTGTTGTTCATACAGTAGGCGCTGACTCTGTGGGTGCTCCGGGGCTGAAAAATTAGCCAAGCTCCTCTCACCCTCTGTCCCACCTCCTCCTCCCCTGAGCACACCGCGTCCTCGCTCCTCTGCCTACCTCCCAGCACTTCCTGCCCGCCCACCACCAAACAGCTGTTTGGCAGCATTAGCACGCTCTGGGAGGGAGGGGGAAGAGCGAGAACATGGCGCACTCAAGGCAGGAGGCAGGGAAGAAGCAGGGCTGGAGATTTGGGGAAGGAGTTGGAATAGGGGCGGGGAGGGGGCAGAGTTGGGGCGGGGACTTTGGGGAAGGGGTTGGAATGGGGGTGGGGCAGGGGTGGAGCCTCATGGAAGGGGTGGAGTGAGGGCGGGACCAGGGGCAGAGGCGGGTCGAGCACCCACGGGAAAGAGGGAAAGTCAACACCTACGGTTCATACCACTAGAATGACTCTCTCTAGGTGTTCTTCTTTCTCTCCCCCTTTTGTGTCTGCTCTTCTTGCTTTATCTTAAAAAGAAACAGGATGGGACTCCAACAAGAGTAATGTAAGTGTTACCATCTAAAACTGACCCTTTGCCCTAATAAAGCCCTTTGATATCATATAAAGGACTGTCAAGCAAGGGATGTTCACTTTAAAGTGCTCTTTACACCAAAACAAGGGGAATAGTTAAAATCAAGTTTTTACTTGTTGTTCCCCCCCTTCTTTTGGAGTGCGTTTAGTAAATGGTTACAATGGTATGATGGTGTTCATTTGTAGTGGGGTTGGGCCAGCCTTAACTTTATGCAAACCCTGGACCACAATTAGCTGTTAAATGATGTGAGAGTAAAACAAGGGTTTTAAAACACCTCAACTCCTTTGAGCCTAGGAACTCCTCTCTCAATACAAAGATACCCCAGTCCCTCTGAATGTTGTGTTCCAGTTCCGGGGAGACACCTCAAAACAGTCCAGTGCCTTCCGAAGACCGTGCCCCCTGGGGGTGTCCAATCGCAGGCCTGCAATCCCTCTGAATGCTGACTCTCACCTCTTCTGCATGCCGTGTCCCACCCCGAGAATCCTCTGATCTCTCTGCCCTCAGGAGAGCCACTGGGACAGCTCATCCTTCTGAATGCTGCACCCCCTGCCTGGGAGCAGCATTAGCATGCTCTGGGAGGGAGGGGGAAGAGCAAGAACATGGCGCGCTCAGGGGAGGAGGCAGGGAAGAAGCAGGGCTGGAGATTTGGGGAAGGAGTTGGAATAGGGGCAGGGAGGGGGCAGAGTTGGGGTGGGGACTTTGGGGAAGGGGTTGGAATGGGGGTGAGGCAGGGTGGAGCCTCATGGAAGGGGTGGAGTGGGGGCGGGACCAGGGGCGGAGGACCCCACCCAACCCTTCTGAATGCTGCACCCTGTTTGTGGCACCCCTTGGGATAGCCTGGCTGCTGCATCCCATCCTTATGCAGATCCCATTCCCAAAGGAACATTTGGTCGCTCCAGACACTGTCCCCCCAGGGGAGATCTCCTGCCAATCTTATCCAGCTATCCTGATTGCATTGGGGAAGAGTGAGGTAACAGAGAAGGGAGGGTGTTTGCAAAGTCATCACAGCTCAGCCTCTGTAGACTGCAAAGGTCACTCTGCAGCTCCCAATAACAGTAACTAGTTGGGTAAGTTTCCCCCACCATGGGCCCCCGACATGTCTGGCTTGTCACAGCCACAATATGTGAAAAATAGTAGGTTTTTTAAATGATCCTAGTTCTGGAATAAGCAGTTAACTTGCCTCTGATTTGGAATGTTAGTAAAACAGAAGCTGTGGATAACAGTCCTTTATTACACTACACTTTTATTCAGGTATAAATGTAGGGAGCAATGTATTATATATGCAACTTTCCGAGGAGGATGCATATTTTGCTGTACATATATAATCTATGAGAATCTGTTGGATCAATGCTGATATACACCAACCAAGGATCTAGCCCATTGTGCATAATCTGTGGGAGCATATTCAGAACTGCCACATTCTAAAATAACCCTATAAGTGAAATTTTGGTCGATGTGAGCACATGAAGTGAGTGGATTTTTGTATTCAGTCTGTCATCTCCTATCTAATAATAATAAATTCATGCTAGTACTCCTTTGGAGAGAGGTTAGTTTTACAGATGGGGAAATTGCAGTACACATAGGCAATGTGACTTTCCCAGGGTCACTCAGTGGCAGAGCTGAGAAGGAAAATATAGGAACCTTGACTCTCTGTCCTTGTGCATTCAGTGAGACCACTTAGCTTCAAGGGGACTATTCACATGCCTAAAACTTAGCATATACACAAATCTTTTCAGGCCTGTATTAGGTGCACTCACTGCTAATGTTGCTTCCTAATGACTATCCTTTCTGTTGTCAGATTCCTGACTTATATAGGCCCTGCCTGCTCCTGCCTAGCTGAGCCTTTTCTAATTAACCCCCCCCCCCCCCGCCCCACTTCTGCAGGTGCAGCATAGACAGTTAATTGGTCATCTGAAGCCCTCCAAGCCTTGGGTGGGGTGGACACCCCATCACAGAGCCTAAGAAGACAAGTTACATGAAAAGTGAGGGGAGACACAGTCAAATATTTATAATTTCATATAAATGTGCATTTCTGTTGTTATAAATAAACATAAATATCCTAATGCAACCATCACCCTAGCTTAATATTGTTTTTCCGCCTCTGGCTTCTGATTCTGATATGAAACCTCACTATAGCACTTTGCTATTATATCTCTACTGAGAAGTGGGGAGATACTACTTGCATTTTGTGTATAGATTATATGGGACATGCAAATTTCTGAGATTCTGCTGAATTTATAATACAAATCCCTAAACCCACTGCTTTCCTTTTATATAGGATAAATCACCTTGTAAGATATTGTCTCCTTGCCAATTTCAGAGGCTGCAGCCTGGCTGCTTTCCTCCTATCTTTTTTTTTTTTTTTTTAAACTAACACTTGCTGCAGGTCTCCCTGGAAGACAGGGACAGACATTATTCTGGCAGTCACCATGACTGCACTAGGGGAGAGAGACAAAAGGGCTGTTACATCGCAGTCCTGAGGGCCAGGCTAGAGCAAGTGAGTTGACACCATTGTGCCTATATGGTATGAGGGGTACATTAGCAGATCATCTGCCTTCAGAGGCAGAGACGCATTTTTCATTCTACACATATCCCTTTATAGCTAGCTGTCCCTGCCTTCCAGGGAGACCTGCAGCAAGTGTTAGTTTAAAAAAAAATTCAGCTAGCTATAAAGTATCTGACTGATCTCTTGTTAGAGGTATTACACCCCACCACTTCTTCCTTCACTCGCAATTCAGATCCAATATGTGTAATCACACGCTAAACAGTCTGTTCTGCTTTGTATTTAGTTGTTATACTCTGTGTAGGTTTCCCAGACTTGAAGAGCTCTGTGTAAGTTTGAAAGCTTGTCTCTCTCACCAACAGAAGTTAGTCCAATAAAAGATAACCTCACCCACCTTGTATTTCTAATATAATGGGACTGACATGGCTACAGCAACACCGCATACATCCACACCCAGTCAAGCCTGCAATACTTTGGCCCAAATTCTATGTAGATAGAACCTGTACCAGGACAGAGCCTTGCTAAAATCAGGAGTCCTATGTATGGAGCTCATTGCAGGGTCAGGGCCTTAGTGATGGTTTTGACCAACTCCATCTTATTAGCAAATCCTCTTGTTCTAGGGTATTGAAAGGATAGGTGGAATATTTTGTATTGGCTATATTGCACTAATACCTGAAATGTATGAGCTTACATGTTTTTCCCTAGGTTACTTATGGAGGTGAAAATTAGAGTATTAAATGACAGAAATCCAAATTTCTAAATGTCTCTTTTGGATGGATGGTGACCACCTAACTAGGCTTGTGAGCCCTGTGTACCACCAAGCCTCAGGCTTGCGTGGGATTTCTTACGCCATCAGACCTGTCTCCAGAATCTCAGGCCTTTCCGTATGGCAACTTTGAAAGTGACATTGCACAGAATAGAGAAGGCAGAGATGGGTCCTGTTCAAGCAGACTGCAAAGAGGACAGTTCCTTTGCTCATGAAACCTTTTGCTGCCTAGAGTCACGTGAAGTCAGAGAATTTATTCTTTTCTTGATTTAAAAGACAGTCTTTTTTTTTTCCCTTTGGTCTTATAAAAAGAGAAAACTTGGGCAGAAGGGTGCAGGAGGAAGCGAAGAATGCCAAGGAAGCCATTTCCCACTGTAAACAGAACGACAGAAACACCTAAGAGTAGGAAAAGAATTATAGCCCACCCTCCTGCCCTGCGCAGATGAAGGATTGTCCAGTGACTGAGGCGCTAGCCGGAGACCTGGGTTTGACTCCTTGCTCTTCCACAGACTTTTTGTAAAAATCTGGTCAACATTAATTTAGAGCCCATTTTAGTCTAAGGAGTGAGAGTTTTGGGCCTATTGAGAACCCTTGTCCTCAGGGGGCAAAATGAATGTTATCGAAATGAATGTGCGCTTCCCTGAATATAGGGTATCCCGAAAGGTCTCCCAGTTTCTATTCTACAGTTTTGTTTCAGAAATATTATCAAAATGTTCAAAATATTGCTCTGAGGACTGTGTATAAATCGCTTAGTTTCTCTGCCTCAGTGCCCCATCTATACAAGGGGGATCTACTTTCCAGGGGACCAGGGAGGATAAACACATTGCAGACTGGGAGGTGCTCAGGTACTGTGGTAATAGGGGCTGTACCTTAGACCCGGAAAGAGGCATCTGAGGCACCCCTTCCTCCAGCCACAGGGTGGGGCACTAACCCCTAGCTCTGCCCTAACCCTTTTCCAGTTGTGGATCTCGAGGCAGCTCCAGAGGGGTCAGTATCATCAGCCCTGAGTTGCAGAAGGGGAAACTGAGGCACAGAGCGGGCAGGCGGTTTACCCAAGCCGGCCAGTGGCAGAGCTGGGACCAGAAGTCTAGGGTGTGGAGTCCCGGCTGAGGGCACCGTGCACTAGCCCGCTATGCCCCCCATGATCCTATGCTGGTGGGGCAGGAGGGCTGACACCTGACACACCCCGTCCACACGGGAGGGACACGGGGGGGCTCCCTCCTCAGGATGGGGTTGGGCGGGAGCTAATGGGAGGGGCCAATAGCTCACGGGGGGGTGGGGGGGCGTGGAAGACATTTGCCTCCACCTCAGCGGCGCCGCCGCCTGGCAGCAGCCGGCAGTGCCCCGCCCTGGGGGCGGAGCCAGATTAAAAGTCCCGCCCCCCCGGCGCCCCATCTCCCCACCCCTATTCGAGAGGGCAGATGTCATCGCGCGTCCCCTCCTCCGATTGGCCGGCGAGGTCAGGCGTGTGGCGTGGCTACGCAGCGCGTCGCCGTGGGGGATGTGAGGGGGAGCTGCGAGGTCAGAGACACAAGATGGCGTCACCCCGTCGCGGCTCTGGAGGTGGAGACGCCGCTCGGGCTTCCTAGGCGAGGGGCGAGGCTGAGCGCTACGACCGGAGCCGTCCGCGGAGCCGGGGGCGCTGCTCAGGTGAGGGCGGGGCCCTGGGAAGTTCCGTGGCCCCCCGAGCTTGAGCGGGGAGCCTCTGTTTCCCCCAGCTCGCCTCCTCCGCGGGCCCCCCCCCCCCGAGCGGGGCGCCTCTGTGCCACCAGATCTCCCTCCCGGCCCCCGATCCTCAGTGGGGAGCCTCTGTTCCCCCCCATTCTCCTCCTGCACCCCACATCTCTTCTATATCTAGAGTGCAAGGCCTCTCTTACTCCCCCTGCATGCTGACTCCTTCTCCCTCTCTTGAGCTGGGTCTTGTTAGCCCTCCCATGCAGCCCAGGTTGTCTTTGTGGGGAGCCTCTTTTATTTTTCCTTACTACACATACCTGTCTATACCAGATGCAGCCCCCTCACGGCTTTAGTAGGGAGTATGAGTGATACACACATCCTCCTATTTTTCTCCCCCCCATAATGCGAGGACTGATTTCCCCTCTTGGCAGACAGTGAGGGCCCTGATGGTCCTCTCCTGGGGACGGGAAGGATTTATTTCTTCCTCCCCTGTCGAAGGCACACTTTTGGCTCTCAATGGCTACCACACTTTCCAGCTGTGCATGGCTGGGGGGGACCCTTCTCCACTTCCACTCCTTTGTTTTCAAGCCTGCTGCCATTTTCTCTGCCCTGGTCTTCCAGGGTGGACTGCAGGCAGGGACTCACCTTGTTGATCTGTTGGACTCTCCCAGTGCTGACACAGTTGAGTGTAGTCAAGTGAAACTTCCTTTTCCTGAGTCACAGTTGCTTCCTCCAGTGTGAGTTGCTTGCCTAATCACAGGTTTTTCTTTACTCTGCCTGGCAGAAGGCTCTTAATGTCCTTGAGGCACTTCAGCTAAAGGAGGCTGCACTGTAAGGCCGAGAACAGTATTGTCTCCCTCTGTTGTTCAGCTGTGAATTGATGAACGATACCTAGGTGCTGACTACCACCTTTCTAATCTTGATGGTTATTAGAGCAATTGGGTTAGCTGGCCCGGACCAAGCTCAGAAATGGCAATCTGTGCCCCGGTGAGCTCACAATCTAAGTTTGTAACAAGACATAGCAGGTGGATGGAACAGACAAATTGGGTGATAGAGAAAAGCAACATTAAAACAGGTGCGTGTATTACAAAATAGGCAGTATACCTGGCTTGTCCACTACTTACCCGTTTTCAGATGGTAATGGTCTCTAGGCATCATAGCAGAGATGAGTCTTATGGAGGGATTGGAAGGAGGATAAGGTGATAGCTATATGGATTTTGATGGGTATTTTTCCCCTTTTGGAAGGAGTTGAATGGGAGGTGTTGGTGAGAGTGGGGTGATCTGTATTTAAATGTTGTCTTCCATGTCAAATCTTAAGTTTCGGGATTTCTGGAAATTGCTTTTGCAAGTACCGTGTGGTGCACTTATTTATGAAAAATTGTTACCTCACACAAATGCAGGGCCGGCTCTAGGCACCAGCAAAACAAGCGGGTGCTTGGGGCGGCACATTTTTAGGGGCGGCATGGCCGGCGCCAGAATGCCGCCCCTAAAAATGTGCCCCGGCCGCCCTAGCTCACCTCCGCTGCTGCTGCCACGGCACGCGAAACAGCTGATTCGCGCGCCGCTACTCGCCCTCCCTCCCAGGATCTCAAACCTGGGAGGGAGGGGGAGATCCCAAGTGGCCTCGGCGCCGCTGCTCCCCCTCTCTCCCAAACTTGAGAGCCTGGGGGGAGGAGGCAGGGCTGGGGATTTGGGGAAGGGGCGGAGTTGAGGCGGGGGTGGGGTAATTAAAGAACGGGGGGGGGGGAATTGTTTTTGCTTTGGGCGGCAAAAATCCTAGAGCCGGCCCTGCACAAATGACAAGTAAACACACAACTAAATACGTTTAATTCTATAGGTCTCCTAAGTGAGGATCTCAGACCATTTATGTCTGCTAACTAAACCTTGCAAAAATCATCCCACATGATAGGTAATGCCCCTTTGGTACAGATGGGTAAACAGACACAGAAGTTAAGACAAACAGAGCAACAAAACCTAGTTCTCCTGACTCTCCGTCCTGGATTGGGTATAAAAATTGCACCCAAAGTTTTGTTTGTTTTTTGTTTGGATGTAAACATTTCTTTGTGATATTTATAATCAGCATTTTGCTGATTCATATGTCCTAAAGTGACTAGAAACAAAAGTGAAAGTGTCCAGACTTAATAACATCTGAACTCAGTGAAACACAAAAAATAAACAAAGGAGAACATTAAAAGGGTCCTCCCCCGAAATTTCAAGTAATGTTACTAACACAGATAAATAATCTATCAGTTTTCCTTTTAATAGGAGATTAAATTAGATTTGATATTTAAATTAAAACTATTAAAAAAAATTGAATTGCATACTGTTAAGGTACTCAAACTTTTTTCCTTAAAAGAAAACTATGATCTTGTAGCTGGAGGGGTAGAAAAATCTTACTGGATTTTTAGAAACTGTGATTGTACCTTTAAAGACCTTGTGGAAGAAGACCTAATTAGAGCTTGTCAGGAATAGTTTTCCATAAAAAAACGACAATTCATCAGAACCAGAACTTTTTCTGGGAATGTACTAGTTTCAGCAAAAGTTTTGTTGGGAAAAGTTTAGGTCCACAGTGGAATTTCTGGTCAAACTGAGAGTGAGAAAATGAAGAATAGATAATAGTCCAGGAGTTAGTATACTTACCTGGGATGTGGGAAACCTGGGTTCAAGCTCCTACTCCTATGTATATTTATTTATACAAAGTGGGACATTTTCAACAGGAGATTGAGACTCATCTGGGATATATGGAAGAATGGCAGAGTGGGGACTTGACCCTCGGTCTCCCATATCCCAGAGAAAGTGCCCCAACCACCAGGCCGTTGGCTGTTCTGAGGTGGGTCTCTGTTGTGCTCTGTTTTTTTTGTGGAGAAACATTTGTTTTGTTCCAAGGAGGAGCAGGAAAAAATTGAAATCTCAAAATCTTCATGGGATGGGAAAACTGTTTTTGGCCCAGCTCTAGTCATAGTCATCCAAGATACGGTGCTGAAAGGGCTTGCTGTTAATCCAAGAGGTAGAGTTTGTAGCTGGGAACATAGGAATTACCATACTGGACCAGATCCAAGTCCCTCTAGTCTAGTATCCTGTCCACCAGATAATTTAGAGGCAGGTGCAAGAAACTGACAGTAGGAAGATGGAGTAATCTGCCCCCACAATAGGTCTCATTCTGATATCTAATGGTTAGAGAATGACTTAAATACTAAAGTGCAAGGTTAATATCTTTCACAAAATTTATCATGAATTATAACTCTTGATAGTCCTATAATATCCAGTCCTCTTTCGAATCTTAAGCTCTTGGCCTCAACAATTTCCTGTGGCAGTGAGTTCCAGAGTCACTTAAACTACACATGGGGTGGGGGGTGAGGGGGAAGACATGTTTTGCAAAATAATATTTCCTTATCAGGTTTTAATTCCTCATCTTTTTAATTGAGTTGATTGTTCCTTTGTGCTACGAGTAGCCTCGGAAGGATTAGATTCTTACTGGTAATTATTGGTAAACATCAATTTGTCTGTATGCACATAAACTAATGAAAAATGTTTTTGACCATCAAAATTTACAGATGAAGTAAGAAAAATGGTGCTTGAGAACTTAGAGTTCGATTTAAGGATACTGAGTTTGTATTTTTTTGACATATGATATTGACCGTAGTGTTAATAGTTATAAAGTTTTAACTTTTTGGATCTCAGCATCTACTGTCATTATGTTTTTGTGCAACCCCCTCCATTCTCTGTTTTCCCCCATAGTTTCCTACAACGGTGAACATTTAAATTGATAAAAATAGAAAAGAATGCTTTAAAAGTAAGAATCAATATCTGTCAATTATAATAAAAATCAAATTCTGCCAAGCCTAGTTATGAGACAAGGAGACCAGAGCCTCGCAAATTTCCTTTTCTAGCCCATTCATCATTTTATATACATTTATAGTGTCCTCCTTTTTTCATTGTTTGTTAGGTAAACGGTCCCTGTCTTATAATCTCTTCAGATGAATTTCCATGGCCTTGACCATCGATACTGTTTGACAGGGTCCCTGCCCTAAAGATCTTAGTCTTGTTAAGACACAGACAGAACAATTCAACCCAGTATGTGTGACGTGTTAGAGAATTTCTGGAGGAATCATAATAGAAAAGCTCTGTGAAAAATGTATTTAAGGAGAGATTTGTAGGAAAAGAGGGGGGTTATTTGAGAACAATAAGAGCTGTTTTGCTTTACAAGAGCTTCTCTGCGTCATGAGAGAACCACTTGGTTTCTCGTCCCTTTTGCTTTATATTTACCTATCCCTGATGCCCTAGAAAGGAAAAACCATTGGTTTTACGGAGCATGCTCTGTAATCTACCTTTGGGATTGCAGTTGATTGATACAAACTTGAGCACACATTACCTCCATGTTAATCACCGAGGTGGCTAATCCTCTATGGTATGTTGCATTGCTTAGCACCAAGGTCCTTTGATATGGTCTGAGTATGCAGTGTTTGAGTCTGTAGTAAAAAGAACGAGGAGAACTTGTGGCACCATATACACACACACACACACACACACACACACACAAGACCGTGTTATATCGAACTTGCTTTGATCCACTGGAGTGCGCAGCCCCGCCCCCCTGGAGCGCTGCTTTACCGCGTTATATCCAAATTTGTGTTATATCGGGTCGTGTTGTATAGGGGAAGAGGGGTTTGTGTGTGTATGTATATACACACACACACACAGAACATGGAAAAAATGGGTGTTGCCATACCAACTCTAATGAGACTAATTGATTAAGGTGGGCTATTCTCATCAAGAGGGAAAAAAAACTTTTGCAGTGATAATCAGGCTGGCTCATTTCAAACAGTTGACAAGAAGGTGTGAGGAACAGTAGGGGGAAAATTAACATGGGGGAAATAGTTTTTAGTTTGTGTATAGTATCAGAGGGGTAGCCATGTTAGTCTGGATCTGTAAAAAGCGACAAAGAGTCCTATGGCTCCTTATAGACTAACGGATGTATTGGAGCGTAAGCTTTCGTGGTGAATATGCATGCGTCTGACGCAGTGGGTATTTACCCACAAAAGCTTATGCTCCAATACGTCTGTTAGTCTATAAGGTGCCATAGGACACTCTGTTGCTTAGTTTGTGTAATGACTCATCCACTCCCAGTCTATTCAAGCCTAATTTAATGGTGTCCAGTTCACAAATTAATTCTAGTTCTGCAATTTCTCATTGGAGTCTGTTTTTGAAGGTTTTTTTGTTGAATAATTGCGACTTTTAGGTCTGTAATTGAGTGACCAGGGAGGTTGAATGAAGTGTTCTCCGACTGGCATTCTTGAGACAAGAGGGTCTGTTCAGAAAAGCCAGTGTCAGTTGTTTTTTGCCTCTTTAAAGTAGGAGAGATCAGATTTGAGTTGTTCTAAATCTTTGCTTCTGTTGGGTATTTCCATCAATGCTAGATTATCCGAGAGCCTATTGTCCATGAGCTATGTGAGTTTGAAAGGACTGCCTTGACACTCTGTAAGTTGGGTTGAGTCTGCTGTTTTCCTTAAAGAAGCTGCAGGCTTTATTCAGGATCCTTAAACTTGTGGTATACGTATAAAATACGGGAGTCTTGAAATGCTGTGTTGCATCAGCTGCTTTACGACTAGAGTTAGAACAGAAATTTGTGACTAATGCCTTACGTTTTTAGCTGTCCTATCAGCAACTCTGACATCATAGGAGTAATAGTTTAACTGGGAAGATCAATAGCTTAGGAGGATATGAATCGCACCCCTGAAGTCGTCATTGCTTCTGCTGTTAGAAAACAGGCTGAACGTGAACTTTACTTAAAAAGCTATTTGGCTGGTGGTACTGGATAATTCAGAGGCTGGTAATGGGATCAGGAGCTTTTAACTGCTGGTTAAAGTCCAACCTATGTTTATAGGCACCTGAACTCATTCCATACGATGTTTGCAGTGCTGTAGCCATATTGGTCCCAGGATATTAGAGAGACAAGGTGGGTGAGGTAATATCTTTTATTGGACCAACTTCGGTTGGTGACAGACATAAGCTTTTAAGTTAAACCGTGCTCTTCTTCAAGTCTCTGAAGAAGAGGAGCGTGGTTTAATTTAAGTCTCTGAAGAAGAGCTCTGTGTAGCTCAAAAACTTCTCTCACCAACAGAAGTAGGTCCATTAAAAACTATTACCTCACCCACCTTGCCTTCCCATACAATGGCTGTCTGGTAGCCTGTGTGAAGTCTGTTTGGTTAAGTCCAGTCTGAATAGACAGATGTACATCCCCCCCCCATTTCTACAGTTGGCCCTACTTACTGATAATCTCAAGAGGCCAGAGATTGAAATGGTCTGCACTTCAGAGTTAGTTCGTTGCAAGGCAGCTTACATCAACCTAATTATGGAAGTGTCTATGCTTAAATTTTGCTTATGCCGGCGTAACTGCCCCACTACGCCTACTTAATAACCCCACCTCCACGAGTAACGTAGAGTCAAGGTCGATATAATTAGGTCAATGCAGTGTCAGTGTAGATGCGCCGTTGCTTAAGTCGACTGTTACTGGCTTTCAGGAGCCATCCCACAATGCTCCACTGTAGCGAGCGAAGACTCACTGGCACGGCGCCTCCTGCTGGTCTTGGGAATTAGCTCTCCAGCGTATGGAGTGCCCTCTACAGGCCGGTGTCTTGTCTGCCTCCGGCCCCGTGTCCCTCCCAAACCCCAGTGCCCTTTACCTCAGGATTCTGCCCCAGCAGTACCCCCACTCTCTGGGTCTCCCTTCCCAGGGGAACCTTCTAAACCCACCTTGCCTCAATGGCTACTGCCAGTCATCACCTAGCCCCAGCTCACTGGGGCAGACTGCAGTCTGTAATGGCCGCTCATCATTGGTGAGGGGTTAGGACCAGCTGCCACTGCCTAAGCCCGGGCTGCAGCCTCTGCAATCCCAGTACCTGTTTTGGTCTTTTAGCGAAGCCCACAGCCTGGGCATTTACCAGGCTGGAGCTCCCCAGCCCTGCTCCGTTCCGTGTACCCTGAGCTCCCAGGGAGCCAGGTCCTTTTCCCTCCAAGACTGGAGAGAGACTCCTCCAGCTTCTGGCCCACAGCCCTTTTTATCAGGGCCAGCTGGGCCCTAATTGAGCTGGCCACAGCTTTGGCTGCTACTCCAATCAGCCTAGCTTGGCTGTTTTAACCCTTGTTCTCCAGGAGTGGGGGAGTTGACCCACTACACCCACCCTGACAGTACAATCGATGCAAGCTCTTGAGGTGAGGATGCGCACCACTGACACATGGAGCTAAGTGTAGATATGCACAAATGATGTAATTACTGTATGCCGACATAAGTTAGATTGACTGGCTTTTGTAGTGTAGCTATGGCCTTAACCTTCTTCCATCCATTCCTGGCTCAGGAAGTGATGCTTCTAGATGTGGAGGCACATTGGCATGGCAGTGCCTATGTTACGCCTGTTCTAGGGACAGAGCACAGGATTCCTAGGCTTTCAGTTTGGCATGTTTCACTGACACTAAACTCCTTAAAATAAAAATATCTTAATAAAAGCTTAGACTTCTTGTTAAGCACCATGTAAAAGAATCCTATATATGACTTGGGATTTAGGTTTCCTTTCCCTCTAGCAGAACAACTGGGTGCTACCTGGATATCATGAATTTTGTTGTCATGCACTACATTATCGTTCTGTACAAAGGCAAACTGAAATGGAAGTATAGTTTAGTATAATATGTACAGTTTAGTAGAGATGGGAATTTGTGAGAATGAGAAAATTACCTTTAATGAAACACTGAGTTGATTTGTGTGGAAAATGGATCCAATTGTGCTGTGCTTATGCAACCTAGGAAAAGAGTATCTGGCATCTTAGTTTCTAATTAAGCATTAGAGCACTGAGTTGGGTCTCCCACATCCTGTTCCCTGCTCTGCTGTGGACTTCCTGTGTGCCCTGGGCAAATTATCTAGCCTCTTTGTACTTCAGTTCCCAGTCTGTAAAATGGGCATAATAATGCTTCCCTACCTCACAGGAGTGTTGGGAGGATAAATACATTAAAGACTGTGAAGTGCTTTGAGATCTACTGATGAAAAGTGCTATATAAGAAATAGACATTACTATTATTCATTATTACTAAACAAAAATACAGTAGGACCTCAGTTACAAACCCCTTGGGGATGGAGGTTGTTTGTAACTCTGAACAAAACATTATGGTTGATCTTTCAAAAGTTTACAACGGAACATTGACTTAATACAGCTTTGAAACTTTACTGTGCAGAAGAAAAATGCTGCTTTCCCTTTATTTGTATTTCAGTAGTTTACATTTAACACAGTACTGCACTGTTGGTTGGTGGTTTATTTCGGACTCTGCTGCTGCCTGATTGTGTTCTTCCAGTTCCAAATGAGGTGTCTGGTTGACTGGTTAGTTAGTAACTCTGGTGTTCGTAACTCTGAGGTTCTACTGTATAATTAAACATAGAAAAGATTGAATCCCCCATATATCCCTCATGGAAACATCCGTTAAAAGAAGTGTTTAAAAACAAAAAAAAGAGGGGGGGTGGGGAAGTGATAGAACCACCCTCTTTTTGTGTTCCTTTCTCAGTGGTTACTGTGTCCTTAAAGTTTTGCTTCTCTCCATGATATTTCAGGTTTTTTGCATATCATTGTGATCTAAGCTCCTCACAAGACTGGACTTGAGTTACTAATTAACATTATTGACAGGGATACAGGGTAATTGACAGAGAGGAAGCTCTTTGTATTTACAGTTCTGCTGTCACTTTACAAGTAATCACACTGCTGTATTTAAATGGCTCACTCTCATACTCTTCTGAGTGAAGCTCTTTTTATTCTGACTTAGCAGGTGAATGTCTGGAAAGAGATTTTTTTTTTTTTATAAAGCTTTTTTGTCCTGAGTTAATTGCGGAATCATGAGACTAGGGAAGTAGACACAGAACTATCTTTTTCTGGAATGGGTCTTTGTAAAACAGTCATGGGCCAGGAAATAGCTGACAAGAGCAACTCACTGTATTCAGTCTCTTTATTTTGGGGCTTGCCACCTCCTAGTCTTCTAGTACTTAACCTGATAGAAACCATCTGCTCACATGAGTCACTAAACTGTCAGATGGGAACAACTGAATCACTACATTTGGATGGTGTCCTAGGACAGGTGAGGCTCCAATTCACTTAGCTATCCTGTACCCCAAAGCTTCCTCCTTGGGTGTAGGAGATGGGTTGACACTTGCATCATGTTGATTACCTTCTTGATTGTTATTGCAAACATTTATCGTGTGCTCTGGCACTGATGATTATGAACAGTTAAACTGATTTTTATGTTCGGAAGAGAAGAGGTCAGAGGTTTCTGTTAATTTATAACTATACTGCTCTTAATTTTTGCTTTAGTCATAGCTAAGTGATATTGCAAAGTGGTAACTCGAAGTGTAGTGTGGGCACAGACTTCCAATGTATGTAGTATCTTCCATCTGAAGATCCCAAACTTGACAAATAGTACTGACTGTAGCCTTGTGACCCTGGGACGTATTATCTCCATTTTAAAGACAGGGTAAATGGAGGTAGTGCGAGATTGCAAAGCTGGGAATGCTCAGATACCACACTCACTGTGGTGTAAATATTTAGATAGTTGTGAGTTGCCCATGGTGTCACACTGAGACAAGAGCTGCATAAAGAATGGAGAAATGCTCCTGCCCATTCTAACCAATGGAGATGCTGCTTCTCCACTTAGATGAGCTGCCTTCTCTCAGGGTACACCCTATGCTGCCAAAAAAATACCCCTTGGCAGCGAGTCTGGAGAGCTGACTTGGACTTGCGCTACGGGGCTAAAGATAGCAGCTTAGCTGTTCCCACTGAGGCTGGAGCCCATGGTTTGAACCTGGTGAGGGGGCTGGAGCCCAGCTTCCAGCCCTAGCAGAAACATTTGCACTGTTGCTTTTAGCCCTGTAGCACGAGCGGAAGTCAGTTGACCTGGGCTCAGACTTGGTGCCACCGGTTCTTTCCTGTAGTATAGACATACCCTTGCTCTGTAACTTCCCTTTCTTTGCACTGAGCTTCTGCATCACAGTGTACAGATTCTGAACATTTTATTTCCTTTCAGGAGGTGCTGGCTGTATTGTGGTATCAGTCCAAAGGAAGACTTCAAATGCACTCTGGAGAAACATTTCATTAACAAAAAGACCTGTGATTTTAATACTGAGGGTGGTGAACTGGGCAGTATTCAGGGTAGTATTGCGAAGGGAACTGGCTGTCTCCTAGTTTCCCTTGGAATTTGGAGCAAAGACAGCTGATCATTCTTATACCTTCATGGAGCCCTGTAGTGCATATTCTTCTGTCTTTTACCCAGACTATTGACACACAAATGTAACACTTTGTTGTCACCAGGTAGCACCGGATTTATTTTCTAAAGTAAGCCGGCGTGGCTCAGACATGCTGGGGAAGGAGGGTAGACTGGAATGGTTCCTAGGTGATGTGGGGAGGGAATCTAGTGTTCAGGGACTTGTCATATTCTCCCTCACAGCTTTCTGTCTCCTAGAAGAAAGTCCAAGGGTTAGTTTGCCTCACTTCTCCCTTGCAGTAATGACAATCAGCTGTGCACACTGCACTAGGCATGTGAAGTCACTGTAGGTTGGTTTTCCCAGTGGAACTGTCTACAGACACTGCTGTTGAACAGTCCTGGGGCTGTCACAACCAGCAGTTTAACACCAGTCTTGGTTTCATTTTGTAACTGGATTGGGGCTGGTGCAATTGGGTCAGAAGAAGAGGCTACTGTATTTCTTAAGACTTCTCTTACTTATAGAGCTAGTAGCTGTGGTTTGTTATAGCATTGCCTGCCCTAAACATTTCTGTGGTGGCTGCTTTCTTGAAACTGTAGCAGCAACTGTTAATGTGCAGAGAGAAATGCTAGTATGCGCTGTGATGTAGGCAAAAATCAGTGCAGAATTGCTAGCCTGTATGAAGACAATGGACCAATTTATGAATTGCTGTTCCTTTAACAAAATTTAGTTTCATATCAAAAGGCTGGGAGAATAAACTGGCAATGAATGCTTTCTTAACATAAGAGGGAAAAATTGTGTGTTCAGTTGGAAGCAAAGGGCCGAAGGGAAAGATAAACGTGATCTTTACCAGTGTGAGATTAAAGCTGGGAGACTTTCATAAAATGCTCAGTGCAAACGTTGGGCTGGAACTTGGGAGAACTGAAGTCTGTTCTCGGCTCTGCCACTGGCCTGTTGGATCACCTTGGGCAAGTCATTGCACCTTCAGCGTCCTCATCTGTAAAATGGGGATAATGATTCTTCCTTCCTTTGTAAAGCATTTTGACACCTATTGAAGAAAAGGGCAGTATTAGAACTAGGTGCTGCTGTTATTTTTTTATGGGACTGTGGCAAGATAATTCTCTGCTCTGGGATGGTTAAGGAAGTATATGCAACAGTGAAATGCCACTTTCTTCTGGAATGGGATATGAAGCTGATGGGTTTATTTAGAAGCAGCTTATTTTCTGGATGTGCTTTTCCTTCCCCCTACTGTCCCCCGCTCATGAGTATGAAATTGCCATTTGTCCGGGGAATGCTAATTCCAACATTGCGGGGTTGGTCTCAGGTAGACTTGTAATTCTGTGTGTGTCTGTTACCTTCAGTCTCGCACAGTTGCATGTGTTTTTCTGTACATGAATTTAAATCGGATCCATTCTGAGTCAGTTTGGTGAAGTGCTGATGTACATTCTACACCTGGTCATCAAGAGGTCTCTTCCATTGCTCTTTCATGTGATTCTGAATGAACAAACAGAAAACTTGGTAGGTGCTTTAAAGAATAGAAGAAATAATTACACTCAGAGCACCACTGTTGGAACATAGACGTTATCATACAGGATCAAGACCAGGATCCATCTAGTCAGGTATCCAGTCTCTGACAGTGGCTAATATCAGGTACTTCAGAAGAAGGGTGGGGCCTTGTCTGTTACGGAGAGGTCTAAAAAACAAAAACAAACTACCAAAGAAAGGCAATCCATAATGGCCAATCTTGCAATTGTCTGCCTTGGAGGGACACTGCTTCCTAACAGTAGGCAGTTGGTTTGCTAATGCCCTGAAGAGCTGGGTTTCGTCGCACTCATGAATTTTTCTTAGCTAGTGTAAGTGCAGCAGTTCACATAAACCTCATTGTTTGACTGCAGAATCAGGGCGGTGTTGCCTGTATCTTCCTCTTTCTGGATCCTCAAGATGATGTCATCGGACTTGCTATCTGAGCTGTATTTCTTCTATTTGTAGAGTGGTCTGTGGTAGGGCTGCATCCTGCTGCAGAACGTGAAAGTAAAGAGATTCTGAAGAATAAATCCCTTTCTGTATTCTGCTGGACTCTCTGCAATTTGTCCACATCCTTTCTGTAGTGGGGGGCCCCAAACTGCCGCATTACTCCAGATGTGGCCTCACCAGTGCTGAATAGAGGGGAATAATCACTTCCCTCGATCTGCTGGCAATGCTCCTACTAATGCAGCCCAATATGCTGTTAGCCTTCTTGGCAACAAGGGCACACTGCTGACTCATATCCAGCTTCTCATCCACTGTAATCCCCAGGTCCTTTTCTGGAGAACTGCAGCTTAGCCAGTCAGTCCCCAGCCTGTAGCAGTGCATGGGATTCTTCCGTCCTAAGTGCAGGACTCTGCACTTGTCTTTGTTGAACCTCATCAGATTTCTTTTAGTCCAATCCTCCAATTTGTCTAGGTCACTCTGGACCCTATCCCTACCCTCCAGCATATCTACCTCTCCCCCTATGTTAGTGTCATCTGCAAACTTGCTGAGGGTGCAATCCATCCCATCATCCAGATCATTAATGAAGATGCTGAACAAAACTGGCCCCAGGACAGAGTCCCGGGGCTCTCCGCTTGATACTGGCTGCCAACTAGACATTGAGCCGTTGATCACTACCCGTTGAGCGCGCCGATCTAACCAGCTTTCTATCCACCTTGTAGTCCATTCATCCAATCGTTTTTTAACTTGCTTATAAGTGTACTGTGGGAGACCGTATCAAAAGCTTTGCTAAAGTCAAGATGTATCATGTCCACCACTTTCCCCATATCCACAGAGCCAGTTATCTCATCATAGAAGGCAATCAGGTTGGTCAGGCATGACTTGCCCTTGGTGAATCCATGTTGACTGTTCCTGATCACCTTCCTCTCCTCCAAGTGCTTCAAAATGGACTCCTGAGGGAGTCAGTCTACTTTTTTGAAGTCTAGGGTCTGTATTCTGCTGCTCTTCTTCTTTCTTCCTTTTGTCAGGATCCTGAACTCAACCATCTCATGGTCACTGCTGCCCAGGTTGCCACCCACTTCTCCTTCTACTACTAATTCTTCCCTGTTTGTGAGCAGCAGGTCAAGAGGAGCACGGCCCCTAGTTGGTTCCTCCAGCACTTCCACCTCCCCAACACTCTCCAGAAACTTCCTGGATTGTCTATGCACTGCTGTATTGCTCTCCCAGCAGATGTCAGGGTGATTGAAGTCTCCCATTAGAACCAAGGCCTGTGTTCTGGAAACTTCTGTTAGTTGTCCGAAGAAAGCCTCGTCTACCTCCTCCTCCTGGTCTGGTGGTCTATAGCAGATGCTGACCACGATATCACCCTTTTTGCTCTCACCTCTAAACTTAACCCAAAGACTCTCAACAGGCTTTTCTCTAGTTTCATACTGGAGCTCTGAGCAATCATAATGTTCTCTTACATACAGTGCAACTCCTCCACCTTTTCTCCCTCGCCTGTCCTTCTTGAACAGTTTATACCCATCCATGACAGTGCTCCAGTCATGTGAGTTACCCCACCAAGTCTCTGTTATTCCAATCACTTCGTAGTTCCTTAACTGTGCCAGGACTTCCAATTCTTCCTGCTTGTTTCCCAGGCTTCTTGCGTTCGTGTACAGGCAGGCACCTAAGATAACTAGTCAATTGCCCTACTTTATCAGAATGAATCAGGAGGCCGCCTCCTTGTGTTTCCTCCTGGTATCCTACTTCCCCACTTACCTCCGGGCTTAGGCCTCCGTCCCCCGGCAGACCTATTTAAAGCCCTCCTCACTAGGTTAGCAAGCCTGCCTGCGTAGATGCTCTTCCCTGTCTTAGTTAGATGGATCCCATGTCTTCCTAGCAATCCTTTTTCCTGGAACAACATCCCATGGTTGAAGAATTCAAAGCCCTCTCTCCGACACCACCTGTGTAACCACGCATTTACCTCCACAATTCAATGGGCCTTTTCTTTCAACAGGGAAGATGGACAAGAACATGACTTGTGCTTCAAACTCCTTTACTCTTCTTCCCAGAGCCCGTAGTTGGTAGTGACCTGCTCACAATCGTTCTTGGCAGCATCATTGGTGCCCATGTGGAGAAGTAGGAAGGGGTAGCGGTCCAAGGGCTTGATCAGTCTCTGTAGACACAGTCACATCCTGAATTCTAGTTCCAGGCAAGCAGCACGCTTTGGAGTTCAAAAAAAGAACAGGAGTATTTGTGGCACCTTAGAGACTAACAAATTTATTAGAGCATAAGCTGTCGTGGACTACAGCCCACTGAGTTCAAGCTTCCCCAGCCAGGCAGGAGTGGAGGAGCTGCCCAGGGTTGCTCCCTGGCAACTGAAAACTGCATTCCAGAGCTGCTTCCGGTGTCGTGCACACCAGCCCCTCAAGTTGTTGGGGGTGGAAGCTGAACCTTTAAATTGTGACACCCCCTCTCACTCGCAGCAGGCACCAGTAGTCTCTGGCAGAAGCCCTGAGCTTCCTTCCCTCTCCCCCCGTCTGGTAGGCATAGGATGGGGCGGGTGGGGGGAGAGAGGATCCGCAAGCCACACTTTACTCTAAAAGAGCCATAGTTTGGCCACCTTTGCTCTATAGATTTTCTTTATAGGACCCATTTCCGGTGTGGCTAAAACAGAATTAGGTGCCCTTTTGCAGCTGATAGGCCCTCAGGCATTTAACTGAAGCACCTTTTAGAGAAGGGCTACATTTGGTAGGATTTCCTTATGCTTGTCTAGTTCCACAGTAACCAGAATCCTGTAGATTCAGTCCACTGGTTGCAGCTTTCGTTTCCCCTAAAGGGTAATAACAGGGTAACCGATGAGAACGTGGCTGCTTTGTACCCATTGACCCTTGGTTAAATTTTTTAAAAACAGGGTTCCTGTGAAACCTGTCTAACACAGTTTGGCCAGCCACTGTGCACTGACCCACACCTAGCTTTCTTCTTCTGTAGATTGTAATTTAAAAAAACCAAAACAAATGCTAAAATAACCCACCGTTCAGCACAGTCTGGATTAGCTGGACAAACTTAGAAACAGATTTAGCTGGCACTGTGTTCAGAGAAGGAACAAGGTTTCTGATTCTGTTTTAGTCCCAGTTGTACATAGGACCATAGGTATACGTTTGGCTTGTCTTTTTAGGTTGTAATTTAGAACTTGTCTTTTGGCTGTACAGTTTCTTTGCTGAGTATTATATGTGGGGAAGAAATGTTTCTGCTGACACCACAGCTCGTTGGACTTGTAAACAGTACCTAAAGTGAGTATTGTTTCCCTTAAGACCTAGCAATGGTCACTTCTCCAGGCTGTAATCCATGGCAGAGTTTATATTGAGCGAACACTTACTAAAAGCCTGCCACGGGAAAGTCAAAATCTCTTCACCTTGCACGTATTTCTGCATAGACTCTTTCCTAAGACCCAGACTTGCCATTCTCTCTTCTCAGCCTGACCACAGGGGTTGTACCAGGACGGATTTTTGGTGTTTTAGGTGCTCGAATACCCGTGATAGGTACAGTTCCTGACACTAAATAGAAAAGAGTGAACTAGCATTGAAACTTACTCAGACTAAGTGAAAAATCATTTGTCTTTGACTATTGGAACAGGTAGTTGACTAAATTAAAATCAAACGGTATTGTGGATGAGCTGGTCACAACTCCATAGTATTAAGATTGAATTGAGGCTTGCATTCTAAGCCTTCTTTTTGTCCACTTCAAACTTGACTGGAATAACAAATTTGTTAGCAAATTGGGGTGCTTAATGGAATACAAGATAAAGTTTTTTTTTAGGAACCTTAATGTCAGATTCAAGATGTGTATGTTGCTCAACCAAAAATCACATTTTATTCAATGAATTCCATGATTCTTCAGCCCATGTGCTTTTCACAGTAGTAGTACATTTTTGGACCTTCCCGTTTCATATGTTAATATGAGGCATGGTTCAGAAGAGAATAATGTAGGATCCAGTCCCTACTGGGAAAGTTTCTCTGTTAATGTAGCTGTCATCAAGAGATGTCAAGGGCACACTAAATGTAGAGCTTTATTACTGACCTCAGTATCAGTTATGAGCTCCCAGGTGTGTTGAGATTTGGTGGAAATTTTGCAGTTGATTGATCTGTATATTTAAAGTGCTTCAGGGCTGTGTTGCCATGGCTGATAGATCTATGTCTTAGAGCACGGGTAGGCAACCTATGGCACGCGTGCCGAAGGCGGCACACAAGCTGATTTTCAGTGGCACTCACACTGCCCGGGTCCTGGCCACCGGTCCGGGGGGGTCTGCATTTTAATTTAATTTTAAATTAAGCTTCTTAACCATTTTAAAAACCTTATTTAGTTTACATACAACAATAGTTTAGTTATATATTATATTATAGACTTATAGAAAGAGACCTTCTAAAAACGTTAAAATATATTACCAGCACGCGAAACCTTAAATGAGAGTGAATAAATGAAGACTCGGCACAGCACTTCTGAAAGGTTGCCGACCCTGTCTAGGGGGGAGATGGTGGGGGCTTCAGTGTATTAGAGTCTGGGATAAAAGTAGCCTTTTGGGGAAATAGGGTGTTGCCAGAAGTTGTACGGGGTGGGTGGAGAAATCATGGTGGTCTAGAGTGGAAGCAGGTGTGTCTGAAAAGCTAAGCAGATGGGGCAGGGAGCGTTGACTTTTTCAGGTGGAAAAGTCAAATACAACATGCTGTGTGAAGTTCCTATATTTGACATCTCTGTGAAACTGATAGAAACAAGAAGTTCTGCCCTATTGGAAAAGGTTAAGCATGTGATAAAAGGGGAATGCATGTGACTTCAGTATAAACGCAAATGGATGAATTTATAATTCAAATTAAACACTGGCCCTATTATTCTTGGGCAGTTTTATGTCCCATGTATGCGGAGTCTGATTTCACACAGTTATGAAACAGTGACTGATATTTGACCTGCTTAACATAAAGGCTAAAATCTGCTGCATCTCTCTGCAAATTTTTCTGCATTGGTTTTTTTTTAGTTAGACAATTTTACTAAACAAAACCAGAATCCAATAAGCATTTACAATTGATAAGACTGACAAAAACACTGGTTAAAAACCATAGCAGCTACTATAAATACAGAAGACCCCAAAGAAGTGACATTAAAAAGAAAAATGTAACTGTTGCTTACAGTTTAGTGAATGTTGTTATAGATGGGCTTCTTTCCATGGCATGGAGGGAGTTTGTATAACATCATGGTGTGTTAACCCTCCACTGAACTTGTGATGTTAGTTAACAGTGTCATTTAAATCCCTGATCATCGGCATGTAACCAAAGATCATAACACTTTGTTTTTTTCATAAGGTTTAATGTCAAATGAAATAGTTTGAGATACCAGTTCAGAGCTTATCTCTAATAAAAGCAGTGGGATTGGGATTCATTATCCAGAAACTCAGAATTTGCTTCTAGGTAACCGAACAAAAGGTATTAACTAATTCCAAATCATTCCTGTGCCAAACCTTCCAATAACCTCAACTCAACAGGCATAAGGAAATCCTAACTAGCATAGGATTTTTCACTCACTTTTACCTAGAGTTTATGGATTAGAGACACAAAATTAGTATTATGGGGCAGTCCCAAAAGCTTTGGGAAAACACTGTGCAGGATCTCCTGTGTGCCTAATATCAGAGTATAAACTTTCTGCCTATCGGACGTCTCCCCCAATATGCAACAACTAGAGCAGAATTCTAATCACATGCTGAGTTGGTGTCTAGATCTTTGTCACGTGTGCAGAATGACCTAGTATTTTTCAATCAACTTGGCCAGAAGAATAGAATAAAATCAAGTTGTAATTTGTTTCGCTTCATCTTAATGTTAGCAGCTCTTCCATATGTGATGGTTAAATAGACCAGAGAAAGCTAGATAGTGCTTTCCTTTTTAAAATGATTGTTTTACTTCAGAAATATCAGGGATTTCAAGTCTTATCTTCCCTGGCCGTGCTAGAGGGCTTAGAAGTCCCAGAGATGTATTATGAACTTTTCCCAGCCCTTAATTTAAGCGGTAATGATGGTGGATCTTCTCTTCCAGCTGCTTATAGAATGTATGAATTAAATAGATGCCAAATAAAGTGTAACAGCCTGAATACATATCCCTTCCCTTCTCAATCAGATTTCACTTGCTTGATATATTATGCTATAAATCGGCTAGCTCCCTGGTTGTCTATAGAGTGTTCTGAGAAGAACAGAGTAGATAAGGCTTGCATTTGTCATGTAAAACGCATTCAGGGAACCATTCTTGTGGTGGCCATAAAGCCCACTAAAGAAGCCAGAAAAGGCATAAGCCCATTTCCCCCCCTTTTTAGATTAACTGTAAATGACTTGCCCTGTGCAATATAGGGTCAGTGGCAGAAGCGGTAATAGAACATGCACCTCCTCTCAGCCCTATGCTCTGACTGCTGCACTGTGCCCTCCCTGATTTGTTGAGGGTTTGGAAGTCCAGCATGGCTCGAGTACTCCATATATCCTATGTGAGGATGTTATCTCTGGTGCTACTGATACTCATTATGAATTCCGTTTTTTGTTGTAATGGCCTCGTTTTAAACAGGCTGCTTTTTCTGCTCATGCGCTCCTTCACTGTCCTTGCTGTCTCGTTCTTCATGCAATTTCCACTGGCATGTCTCCAAAGATGGCCCCAAGCTGAAGAGAAGGTATGCATGGGCCTGCCTCTGCCATAGCTCTCGCCCATATGTTACTATGTTGTCAACCAGTTGTAGCTGATAAAATAATACTTGGTCAGTCATCTTGCTATGAGAATAGTGTACACGTGTGTGTGCAAGCAGTAAATTCACACCAGGGTGGATTTGATTTAAATCACTAGTCAGGAAGCCTCGATTTAATCATAGATTTCTACATAAAAGTGCATTCTTGTTGGTTGGTATAACCTTAATACATATTCTTCACAACTCCGAGATAGATGTAGGGTTCATTTTTAGAAGGTACACACTATACATTTTTAAACAGTGATTTATTTTGAAAACTTCTCAGATTAGTTTTACAGCTATATCAGAAAATGAATGATTGTTTGGTTATTTCATTTACCAAAGGTAATTGAAGCAGATAGTTCACCTCCCAATGACTTCATAAATATCTCCAATTCAACAGGTTAATCATTAATATTCGGAGGATTTTCTTGCCATGCTGTATTAGGAGGAGAACATCACCAGACAGACATTTAAATTGTTTTATTTAAGTAAAACAACAACGTTATGTATTCTGGATTTTTTTTCTTTAACAGCAAACATATAATATTTTAACAAAACAAGCATATGTCCCTCGATTCTCACATTTACCTCCAGATGTTTTCTCCTTGTTCAGATTTATTCTGCCCCCAACAATAATCTATTCATTGAACTTTCTGAAACTTTGCAGTTTTAGAGAGAGGTAAGGGATTGACTGTGTACACAAATTTGCAGAGGGACAATAGGGTTGAGGTCTGTTATTTCTCACCTCTACATACTATTTATTTATTTAAAAACATTTTTGCTGTTAGTAAACATGTTACCTCTGGAGGCACAAATCCACAGTTTGAGAACTGCAAAACTAAGCATCTCTGATGGTATTTTCTAGACTGAGTCCCATTGGGTAGATAGAAAGATTAACCTAAATAATCTATACAGAAGCCCCTGGAACTCCATAAAATGGGGTCCCTAATCCATGAACTATTGGAAGTCATTTACAAAACTTTTCTTAAACATGACATGAATATATTGTCTCATACTATAGAATTAGACTTTATAATCCCTATTCCATGATGAGATATCTTTGAGCTATAGTTTTAATTATGATACATTATCTTTAGAGACTTTTTTCCTCAAAGCATTTTATCAAAAAAATCTGATTTTAAATAAAAAAAATCTTTTTTTTTTTTTTTTTAAATTCTTGGCTTTTATCCACCCTGATTCACACTGCTGTGGCTCTTTTGGGTGAGCCACTGAGGTCAGAGTATTACTGCCCTGACTCATATAGTTGATGGATTGTTCAACAATGGAAAAACCAGTACACTCACCTACTACCTCATCAATCCTTATTTTCTTTCCATTACATAAAGATAGATTAATTGAATGGGAAACGTAGTGTACTTTGATTTGGGAGGTCATGGTCAAAAGTGTCATGGTTTTACTGAGGTTATAAAGGAAAACCGTTGTTTGGCTGCCCTGTTTCCCACTAAGAAGGGTCTTGAAAGTCCAGAACCACCACCACTTATGAGATGTGCTCTTAAATCCGGTGTCTTTAATAACTATTCTTACAAGCCTTTGTATTTATACTTTCTTTTGGTCCGCTTTCAGGTTTAGCTCCCATTGATGTATGGTGTTTGCTTTAGCAGGAGGCACGAAGAGGCAATATAATAACATGCTTCATACACTTCCTTTAGAATAAAAAGATGGGGAGTGTTGAAAAGAAATTGATCTCTCTAAATGGTGCAGTTGCTGAATCTTTGCCACTGCTAGTGACATGCTATACAGCAGGGGTTCTCAAATTGGGGGTCGGGACCCCTCAGGGGGTCACGAGGTTATTACACGGGGGGTTGCGAGCTGTCAACCTCCACCCCAAACCCCACTTTGCCTCCAGCATTTATAATGCTGTTAAATATATAAAAAGTGTTTAATTTATAAGGGGGGGCTCGCACTCGGAGGCTTGCTATGTGAAAGGGGTCACCAGTAAAAAAAAGTTTGAGGGCCACTGCTCTACAGTAATATTGGCACGAGGAGCTTTTAGTGAATATTATTGGGATCATTAAATCATATTTCCACACCACCCAGTAACCCCTGGTAGACATAGAACTGTTTTTGTTTTGGGGTTTGCTTTTTTTTTTTTAATTTTGCATTTTCTCTCTTCTTCCTGCTCCGGTTTTATTTTAGGGAAGCTCTTAACAACTCTTTGTTCCAGCCCCCCTCTAGCCCTCAATCCCTGCCAAAAAAAAAATGATTTGAGATAAATTTTGGGTCTGCAAACTGTGTTGCCCTTAATGCAACTGGTTAAGGTTTCTCCATCCAGACTTTTTTCAAATCCTGTGATTTAGACAGTCACATGCTATGTGTTACGTGGATCCTTCAGTATGAACTTTCTGCACTGGCAGTGTGGCTTTCATCAGATTGTGCTGTTAGTACAGTGTTCTCCCTTAGTTGAGTCACATCACATTGTGGGGCTTCTTGTTAAATCCTTAGCTAGTGGGCGTACTGTTCTAATTTCACAGAGGGACTTTCAAACTCTGTACATTTAATTGAGCTGAAATGGGGACTAGTGCATATTTCTCAGTCCTGAAACCAGGAATGTCTTGGCTTTTGTCTTACAGATTTCAAAGCTTGTAGTGACACTTGACGTGATTAGAGTGGGTCTGCTTCAGACCTCCCTTTCTGCCAAGCTTGGTGAAAAAGCAGCTGCTTCTGCTCGGGGGATGTGGTTGTAACTTGACATACATCCAGTTTTCGAATGACATTAGATATCAAAAACATTATGGAGGGTAGTTCAGTGAAATCTCCTTTCATGAAAGGGGAATACCGACAGCAGTTATGTGAATGCAGTTGGTGTCTGCAGAGTTGCATTAGAAGTACAAGGCTGGATTCATGCTGCAGACTTTTGGGAAATGTCACCTGCATGGAAGCAGAAGTGACTACAGACTGGTAATTGAGTCTCTTTGTACATTGGTTATTTCTTTGGCCAGCCTTGGTTTTACTATGCTTTAGACTTCCAAATTAATATTTGAATCCTGTAACAAAGCTTTAACACTTACCAGGAGTAAGATTTCAATCTAAAATTTGTCGGTTGTAAGATCTTCAAGGCAGGGTTTGTACCTACATTTGTGTGTGTTCATAGCCTAGCACAGCAGAGCTCTGATGCCCATTATGGTCTTTGGCTGCTACTGCTACTAAAATACCTTCTGTGGCATTTACATCAGAAATCGCATATTTGAATCAAATCACTTATAGAATCAGAGAAGTGCAGGACTTGATAGGTCATCAAATCCAGCCCCCTGTGCTGAGGCAGGACCAAGTAGTTAGTTGATGCAATATAAATGACAAACAATTAACCCTTTATATAATTGAGGCCTTGATTGGCAATTTCCAGTGTGTGGGAAGGCTGCTGAATCTATTGACTTTAGTGGACCTGTGTGTGTGTGTGTGTAGTAGGCCTAACACACACTGGAAATTGCAGGATCAAGGACTTGGTTCTAAGTCTCCTTATTGTTTGGAAATCAAAGAGGAGCTGGCTCTGAACTGAGTGTGATGGATGCCCATCACGCCTGAAAGTTTGTTAATTGCATCAAAAGAAATGAGGCAAGAAATATTTTCTTAGGCATCTGAATCTTAGCGGGAGAGTCGCTTCAAAGGGCTCCTGTGGTCTGGAGTCTAGACATCTGTAACCCTTCTGCCAGGTGGTGAATGGCAGCAAAAATAGATCTAGGTCCCTCTTGACATATAACTAAACTGGCTAAAGCCCACTCTGATACCTGACAAAAGTAAATACTTCCTCCCTGGTGCCCTTAATGGGTACAACTCCCCCACTCCCAAACACTCAGACTGTGTACAAATAAGGGATCCTTTATTAGGGGACAGGGAACACAGTCATAAATTCGGGAAAATACAGTAACAGAATATGTATGCAAATGAAAAGGAAACTCCCCTCCCCCCCCCACACACCCCCGTAACTTTAGCAGTAGTCTGTCTAACGCCCTTGTAACCCACTGGTGAGAATGTCCCACAGTGTCCCTTGGCCACACCTTCCACCCATCTGCCTGGCCCCTTCTGTGCCATCTGACCCTCTGTCTGAGAGGGAGTGGACCTAATGAAGCCTAAAGTTAGCAGAAGGGGCTGCTAATGTCTTCGCCTCTGTGGCTGTGCAGCACTCTCCTTTCCAACCTTGGCGTGATCCTGGAGGAAGCGCCTCGAAAGCAGACTTCCCAGTACTTATTTCAGAAAGCCTTTGGCTTGGCATATTTACTTGCTTGCAGAGAGAACTTGGTGAACGAGCTACTAGGGATAGCTAAGCTGAAAGTGGCATAGAGAGAAACCGTACTTACCTAATGAGGAAAAGCTAACAAGGGCTCAGCTCCTGCAGTGAGCTCCGGGCAGGTGGACGCTAATGAGGGACTAACTTTTATTAGTTATTGAGACAGCGTTAATGTCAACAGCTATAAAGATGGCAGAGTATGGAGAGAGCATCTCTAACGTAAAAAAAAAAAAAAAATCTTAAAAAATGAAGCGTGACAAACTAGCTGCAGCCACCCAAAACCCACCCTGGTAGAGGAGAACCAGCACACACACACATAGTCCGTGTACAGACTGTCAGAGAGGATCACAGTTCAGGGCAAGCGCACCCATATTTCCCCTCTGATCCAGCAAGGGCACCCATTCTAGACTTCTATCTCCTCACTTCTGATCAGGGTATCTCCAGGCTGAGCAATTCTCTGCCCTCACTGTGTTATCCGTAGCAAAAGACAAGACTGCCTAGACCAGTGGTTTCTAAACTGGGGTTTGAGAACCCCTGGGGGTTCACGAAATGTTACAGGGGGTTCTCAGGGAAAAAATTCCATAATGGCAGCCAGAGCTCTCCCTAGGGACCATGTGCAGCACGGGGCCAGTAGCCCGGAGCCCCTGGACTTCCAAGGGCTTAGCAGATCAAAGCAAGCATCTCTATCACAGTGAGGAGATTTAAACTTCAAGACTCCTTATAAGAAATAGAAAGGGAGGTGGATATTTTTTGCCGTTTTTAAAATTAAATAGGCAGCTAGTATTGTGTTTTTTAAAATTATTATGACCAAGTTTAAGCTTTGTTGTAACGTGCGTTGTTTGCCTGGACTGCTCAAGACCTGAATGCTTGTGTAGGAGGAACTCTTTGAGTTGGCTTCTTAAATACCTTCATGCTGTTTCACATCCGATACTCCTTGATGAAACATAGGAGCCTTGTCTTATAACAGGCTTATTCAAAATGATACAAGCTACAAAAGTGAGATCTTGGAAGAGTGTTGCCGTTTTCATAATGTAATAAAAATACTGTAATGATTAATAATAAAGTGTGTAATAAGCATGTCATAAAAACAAATTTTATATTTCCAAGATCACCGCTTTTATAATTTATACTCCGGTAAAGGAGAAAATCCCTGGAAATATTCATTTTTAGGAGGGGGTTCGTGAGACTTGACATTTTAGTGAAAGGGGTTCACGGGCTGTTAAAGTTTAGGAACCACTAGCCTAGACAGACTTGCTTGCTTTCTGTTCAGAGACTAACAATGTAACTGCCCACAGTTAAGCTACCACACAGCTGCTTCTAGGCGAGCTTATTTATTTTTAGGGTAAAAACATTACAGAGAAAACCTATTAAAACACAGTGAAAGAACCTATATGCATGCTAACAAACTTGCCAGAGATCACTCCAACTCCAGCAAGGGCTCTGACTGGTGATCAGTCCTTCAGACCCCACAAAAGGGTCTCTTCTATGGTCAGAAGTTCACAACAATCTCCGCTCAGAACTAGCACACTCATGAAAAGTTTAGTCCCTCCTTTTATATAGTGCAGGGGTCTTTGAGCTTGAGTTTTCAGGAGCAGGTAGTCAGTAGATAATGAGGTTTGTTTTCTTCCCAGGGCTTAGCTTCAAAAGGCCTCCCAAGTACCTCCTAGGAAACCCACTAAACACTTATTGTCCCAAACTGTTCTTTGAAGTTTCTAACATTTCTCCAAGGTTCACATTAGTCAGTTTCCTGGAAAAGTTACATATGATCCTACGATAACACATAATTGTAGTTTGAATATAATGGACTCAAAAGATACTACATTTAATTCGATAAAGTTTAATGTAATTCAATAAGGTTTGTCCAGGACATCATAGGAAATTGCCCTCTGCCACAATCCGATTGCAGAACGGTGGAAGAAGGAGATTTTCAGAATGAAACTTCTTTCGAAAAGGAGCCTGGAATGTGCATGCTAATCCACAAACAGCCAAGCCCCCCAGTGCAATAAGTTCCCTGTCCTGCGTTTTCCTGCTATTCCAGTGTTTGCTGTATGCACGGCTAAGGGCTTGCAAATTCAAATTCACACCCTACCTTAATCCGAATGATTTTTCAAGTGTAGACAAGCCCAAAAAGCAAACGAGGTGTGTGTTTACTGTAGGGTAACTATACTGCTGTAAAGTCCCAATGGAGGCGAGGCATTGTAGTATGAGCTGAGGGGTGAAAACATTATTTACTGTGAGATCGCTAGAGGAGCTTGGGTGGGAAGAGACGAGTATAGTAGTGAAAACATTACTACTATCTTATCAGTTTAACCTCCCTGAGCTCCCTCACAGCACTGCGTGCTGTGTGTCTATTAGGATTTTACAGTGAGATGGGTAACATGCATTAATTCTCCCATGGGAAAAACATACCTTTTGGGGCAGTAAAGACAGCCTAAATTGTAGTCTTTTGGCATGACTGCGATTCCTGGTTGATACCTGTTAGTACCGTTGAAGTCTTTTTGTGCTGGGCGTTCACATCTTTATTTTGTAAGATGTATCCAACTAGCCTTTGGTGTTCCTGGACCAAGTTCAGTGTCCTATTCACTGGCAGTGCTTAGCCAGTGCAGATTCCTGTGTATAACAGTTACACGTAGCCTGGGCTTTGCACAGTCTGAGCGGGTTCATAAGGATTATAGTGATATAATAATCTACAATCTCTTCCGTTTCAGAGCCAAACCTTTGCAATCTGTCTTTCTGCTGCAGCAGGAAAGATTAAGCTGCTTCTGGTACTCAGATATGCAGCCAGTAGTGTAGGGTGTGAGTTTACTCTAGATAATTCCTGTTGGCGTCACAGAGCAATCCCTCCCCTTTGTGCACTGAAGTTTGAAAATGATTTTTCTCTCCTCCCATTTAAGGTATCTTTTAAAACTTTATTTCTGACTGTTCTCCAGCGTTAGCCGGTAAATAGAGACATGATCATAGTAAGGAATGTAGGATTTGTAATAACCCCTGGTAGTGTCCAAAGGTCCTTGTTTTGAGTTGGACCTCGTTGGGCTAGGTGCTGAAATTAGAGGTACACGCAGGGCCTGTCCCAAAGATCTTACAATCCAAAGCTAGTGACATATGAAGGGTGAGGACAATGGAATCAAATATGGTCTCTACCTACATGTGAACTCATGTTGCTTTTTTTATAATAAATATCAAGTTGACTTTCCCCAAATCTTCCTTTGCTTAGTCATTGTATGTTAATTATATCTTCAGTTATTGCCCAGCCCTATGATTGAGGGCTGGTCTATACTCCAGGGGATGATCGATCTAAGTTACACAACTTCAGCTGCGTGAAAAACGTATCTGAAGTTGACGTAGTTAGATCTACTTACGGTGTCTTCACTGCGGTGTGTTGACGGGAGACGCTCTCCCGTCGATTCCCCTTGCGCTTCTCGTTGAGGTGGAGTACTGGAGTCAACGCTAGAGCAATCGGCGGTCGATTTATCGCATCTATACTAGACACAATAAATCGACCCCCGTTGGATCGATTGCTGCCCGTTGATCTGGCCGGTAATTTAGACAAGCCCTTAGTGTCTAAAAGGTACAGTCTCTTTAATATAGTGTGTGATCTACTATTTTATTCCTTTCTTTGTTGAATTGGGGCCGCTTTAAGTCCAATTTACACTGGCAGTTAAAAAGTGCAACTGGACCAGGTAATCCATAGGTTGCGTGGTCCTTGACTGCCTTTCTTTGCATTATTTGGGCTGCAGACTTAGTGCCTGCAATCTGCATCCCTTGAGAAGCTGAAGTACTTTCTTTGTTCCCTCTTCAGGGGTATCCCCTATCTCCAAAGCCAGTAGTGCTTTTTGGAAATTGTACAGAAATTAAGAGACATTGTGAAATAAACAAGCCTAGAGGTGTATTACAGAAAGCATCAGCAGAATGACACATGGTTGAGTTAAAAATAGATTCCGAGTTACCTCACATGAGTCATTGCTCACAGCCTAAAATCAGCCCATGGTGCTCTGGGAAGGCTTGGTAGACTCTGGACAGTTGTTTTGTTATGCTTATAAGAAGCACATGGGGTTTTTTTTTCAGGGGAAAAGGCAATATGCTGTGTTTATTGAAGATGCAACAGTTAGCGCGAACCCCCACCCCACACACCTTTGATGTTATAGTTACCAGTCCGGATCAATCTAGTGGCCAGGACGAACCCAACGTTTCATGGCAAGGCACCCTGTTTATATAGTGATTTCCCTTCATTGGACCAATGACTTTTGCACTGTCATGCTGTAATCATTGTTTGAGTGCTTGTTTTCTTAAATTGTCCTTCTCATTCTTTACCACTGCTATCTAGTCCCCATTGATAGGTGCCTGTCTCATCTTTAGAGTCCTCAATCTGCCCTCCTCTGACATTTCAATAGGGGTGTCTTGCAGCCTCCTGGCACCCTTGCGTCTGTCTCCAGTTCCTCCCTTGTACATCTGGCTCAGCGATGGCCTTCACAGTTATCTCGTTACACATACATTCCTCATTCACACACACAACAGAATTAAAAAGGGGGGGAGGGATAGCTCAGTGATTTGAGCACTGGTCTGCTAAACTCAGGGTTGTGAGTTCAATCCTTGAGAGGGCCACTTAGGGATCTGGGGCAAAATCAGTACTTGGTCCTGCTAGTGAAGGCAGATGGCTGGACTCGATCTTTCAGGGTCCCTTCCAGTTCTATGAAATGGGGTGTGTGTGTGTGTGTGTGTGTGTATTTATTTATTTATTTGTTTTCTTGTGCATCGCACCATGTTCTGTGCAAGTTAAAATGATCGTGGCATTCTTTTACTTACTTTGTTGTAGGTTTAGCATTTTAAAATAATAATCTTAAAATGTCTGTTACTGCCTTGAAATCAGCCCAGACACAGATTCTGGCTGATGAATCTTTACCAAATGACCCATTAGGCCATTCCTTTCTGCTATTCCAAAAGGGTAGCTGGCAGGATATGGTCAAATCCTACACCAGTACATTTAATACAAGCTACATTATTATCTCATTAGTCTTTATCCTTCATTCTAAATCCTACAAAATACAAACATAAAATCCTACTACTACAGTTTCATGTTGGGACATGGCGCACAGACAGATCTGGGGGTGGTGATAGGGGAACCTTAAGAGCACAGAATAAAGTCTCACGTTCATGCAGTCACTACTGGATCTCTCTGCCTTTATCACTGTCAGTATATTGGTGACCTGCATACAAGACCTGGCAGGTGAGGCTACTAGGGTGCTAAAATCACCCCAGTCCTTTCCCCTTGGACAGATCCCAGAGAGTCATAAAGGGCACTGCTCCTTCACAAAAGCTCTTGCATATGGAATCACGAAGGAATGGGGGATAGAGGACTGTAGAGCCAGTATTAAAGACAGATCTTGAAGAATCCGTTGCCCATGGTGAGTAGGAAACTTTCCCAGGGTGTCAAACCTGCTGCTCAGAGCCCTCTGGCTTGCAATGAAATAGATTGTAGTTCAGCTGCTGACTGTCAAAGCTCTTAGTAATAGTAGCAGAGGACACCCCTGGAGCTATTCACAGAGGAGGAAGATCGAAAAAGGAGGTTGGGGGGCGGGGGGAAGAGTAGCAGCCGGTAAAGTTGTAGAAACTCTTAACTTGCTTGTGGGCAGTTGAGGTGTCTGTAGGCTGGGGTGCAGAGACTGGCATGTTCTTTCTTCCATTCAGCAAAGAGAGGAGTTTGTGGGCGATCAAACTCATCTAAGCTGAATGTGGCTATGAAAGTTGGTAATCGTGAACCTGGTCCAGGGGCAGTAGGTTGGGGTAGATTGGTTTCTTACCTGGGTACGTCCTCTGGACAGTGCCAGGAGTGGGATGAGGGTGGTACCTATATTACATCCCTTTGGCTACTAGGTTTAATCCTGTATCCTTGGTATTTATTAACAACTTCCAAGGCCTGGGTGTGAGGCGATGGTATGGGGGGAGGGGAAGGAGAAGGAAAGGCAGGAAGAGCTGCACCAGGACTTAGTAGAGGAATGAAAGGCAAGAGAAAGTGGGGTGAAGTTTGGAGGGAAAGTGTAATAGCAGGAAGAGAGGTGCTAAAGTTACACTTAGAACATTCACTACATTGAATTTGCAATAAACAATGCACAGCTGTCTTGTTCCTTTCAATGGCAAGGGACACGGCACCGCAATTATAGCTTTTTGGGGGGGGGAGGGGGGTTGCAAGCTAGGAGACTTACTCAATGGACTAGTAGGCAATGCTTTCTGTTCCCCTCCCCCAAAACCCCACCAGAAACCTGTCATTGTTTTCATGTGCGTTACTTGTGGATCAGGGTAGGTGTTTTTTTTCCTTTCTCTGGTTCAGGTGATGTTACACCTAAAATGCTCTTTTCAAATCTGGTCCTCTCATTGATAGGAGGTAGACATATTGGAGGGAATCCAAGGAGATTGGTTTGAAGAAAGACCACTCTTACTCGTTTCAGAGTAACAGCCGTGTTAGACTCTTACTCGGTCTATCAATGCTATTTTGGGGTGATGAGGTGGGGGGAGGCAGCGGGAGAATGTTACTGTGCGTAGATATGAAGGGTGTCAGCATTAAGGAAGGAGAAGAATCCTTGGGTGCCATAAATGTGGTCTGACCAGGAATAGTAGGATTAAATTAAGAAAAGGAACATTTTAGGGGGAGCAATCTATTAGACTCCATCTCCTCTAGGAAGCTGGCCTGTGCTAAGTGGGTGTCAACAATAGATCTGCCCTAGTCAGGGTGAGATTTCTTTGCTACTTGTGTAGGTGGGGCCAGACTATGTTAATGAAGAATGCGTGCTGACCTTGATTCATGCATAATATGAAACGCTAGGATCTAAATCCTGTCTACATTAGATGTTAAGTGCTGTTTAAAATCATATTAATTGAAATATGAGCGCGATTATCTTGTTTGAAACCCCCATCTACTTTTCCTAGATAGGGCTAGCTGGGCACTCGTTCAGACTTTTTAGTGCTTGGAGGTATCGGGGCAGGAAGTGTTCTAGGTAAACTGCCAGCTGCATTTGAGAAACAAAGCTTTTAATTAGGATGGGTGTTGCTGGGCTGCCTGCTGCTGTGCTGAAAGTGGCCTTTTGTGGCCGCCAGTGTTAAGATATCAATCTGGTCAGAGAGCAAGTCATTGGCAAAGCTAATAAAATCTGGGAGTTCTGAATCCATCCTCTTCCTCCAGTCACCAGAGCAGACTCCTTCCCTTTCCTTCCCTCTGTAATCATCAAAATAAAGACCTTCCTGGTGAAACCATGGCTAAAGGCCTCTAGGGCTAATAATCTTGACACTGTAAACTTAACAAGGAGAGAAAACAGATGCATGTTGTGCTTGTTTAGTCAGTTACAGCCTCTGTTGTGCTTGTCCACAGGTGGTGTAGTCCACAGACTGCTAGTAGATGTGTGCATATCTTAGGCACATTGTATTCACTTTGACCTGTGTCCCAACTTCTGCAGAGGTTTTCTTAACATTTACTAAAGAGAGTTTGTCTGTTAAAATGTCCTAAGATGCCAAAAAATACATCATGTTTATGGAATCTACACTATGTAGTTTTCTGCCCTCTAGGTAGTGGGAAGTACACATGGACAAAGGTCAGTTTCACTGCTGGCTTCTGCATAATTCTCTGCATCTCCTGACTGGGTTCCTGAAAGGGGCTCGTACTTTCTAAGTGTATCAGTGAAAATAGGGTTTTGGACACACATGAGCTAAATCTGCTTTGGTTTGGTTTCTCCCCCATGTAGGGTAAACATGTTTAGTATCTTAATACCCGCTGGAGAGGAAGGATGCTCTTGTACTTCAAACACAGAGTCAGGGTACCTAGGTTCTTCCTGACTGTGCCCCGATTGTGTGACTTTGGGCACGTTACTTACTTGACAATTTTCCTGCCTGGTTTTGACCTGCCCCGTTGCCAGTGGTCCCTGTTGAACAGGTTCTGGACCGGCAAGGTCTCTGCAGCCAACCAGTATCGCTGGGGCCTTCGTGATAGCCCTTTGTGCAGCCACAGCATGCCACAGATGACACACGTTGTCAATGACTAGGTTCAGCAGTGGCTAGAAGAACTGCATCACGCCACTGAAGATGCCATCGCTTGGCTAGACGACTATGCACACGCTAAATAAATACTTAACAATCCGGATCTGTTTTGCAGACTGAAAAATGGGTTTGCTTACTCACATCTCAGGGGCATTAGGCTAAATTTGACCAAATGTTTGCAAAGCGTCCTGAGATCCTTGGGTGGGAGACAAAACAGAAGCTCATAGTATTATACTGTTTAACATATGTGAAAGATTATTAATGCTTCTAAACTGTTTTTCAGATTCTAAATGGCTTCTAAGAAGTCGGGATCCGACTTTCACGGTAAGTGAAGTGCAGTATTTTTGTATTGGAAAGAGATTAATGTGAGGAAACTCCCCATAAAACATTGTGTTGCCACTAATATAGATTTTTATTTCATCTAATAATATAATGGGATTGGGTGGCTCTTGGGATTAATAGGAGACTCTAGAGCCTTTCACCATCCTGCTACTGACCCAAAGTAGCCATGTTCTGTTGGCTGTTGATTGACCTGTGTGAAATGAGCTTGGTCTCAATCCAGGTTTTCAGTGGACGTGTGCACTTCAGAAAGCTCCCCTGTTGGCATTAACCGTCAGTCAGCACAGAGGCCGTGGCTTGAGTGCTCAATGGAGATGAGTCTGCTTTCTCTCTGCTAGAGCTGGTCCTTCCATATCAGGCCTGGACAGGACATTGGTGGGGCAGTGATGAGGAAACTTACACTGCTGTTGTCTATGCCCGTTCCCTCTCTAAACAGAGGACTTCAGGCTGGTATCTTTCACTCATGGCATTAAGAACACTTCAAACATGAAACGAGAAAATCCCTAGCTTTGTGTATGCACGTGCGTGTGACATTAAACCAATAGTAGGCCAGTGGAATAGCGTTTGCAGAAGCAAACTCTATATCGTGAAGGTTGCAACTTCACTTTAATTTTAAATTGTTTTTCCTCATTTATAACTTCCATAAAGTCTCCTTATGACTGAAACTGCTCATGCTTGGTGTCTGCCCTGTGATGAATTTATTTCAAATAAAGTTTGAACTAAATCCATTTAAGTAACTTACATTCCGGTAAGTGGAGGAGGAGAAGAAACAAATTTTCTGTAAGGTCCTGATCCTGCACACATTTAAGCATGTGCTTAATTTTATGCACGAGTAATCTCACTGAAGTCCATTTGTGTAAAGCTAAGTGTGTGTTTGCTGGAGTCGGCCTAAAGTTGTGGAATGGGAGGGTGGGAAACTTAAATATTGCAATTGTATGTGTAATCAAGAATTGCATGGGAAATTACCAGTACCAGCCTAAGTTAATGCGATTGTCCATGCAGACTTCTTCCTTTTCATAGAGTGCAGAGTCCCCGCTCTTTCCAGGTAGCGTTTCAGGTGAGCAAGATGACACTAGAGCACTCCATCATGGGGGAGATGAAGGCTTGGAAACATCTGCACCATTAATTTGACCTTTACACTTTCTCGTTGTCCTAGTATAAAGGGACCAGAAAGTGACATTAGCAGGGAAAGGACTATAAACAAGTCAGACTGACTAGCTTAGGAAATGCAGAATGAAAACATAATAAATACTGAAACTAGACTGTAAAATTGTCTTTAATCAAAGGTGCGAATAGGTAAGAAATGGTCTTTAATTTTTAATATGTCTTATCAGAGTTCCGGGAGCAAAGTTAGCTGGACCCTGTGCTGTTTAATTGCTGATTACTGTTGAATGCGAGCTAAGATGTGAAAAAATTATCTAAGTATGTGTGCAATGCAGAATTAATATTGCATTTGGAGCCATAGGTTTTACAATTAGAGCCCAGAACTGTTACAACCTGGTGGGGAACGCCCCTTGTATTCAAAATAACAACATCAGTAGTTAACTGAAATACCCTGTGGTGAGGCCCTCTGTGTTTCTGCTGATCTTGGCAATTCTAACACTAAGTTTATTGCTGTGCTGACTTAAACTCGCTGGGGAGGGATGGGCACAACTTTTGTTTTGTCATCTCTGGGGAATTAGTGGGGAACATTCTTTCCAATCACCTCCCAGTGTCCAGAAGAACAAATAAGTGACACTGTCCCTATAATTGCAGCTTACTACAAAACATCTAGTCCAGCAAGCAGTTGCAGCTTGGCATGTACAGCAGGCTTCTGGAACTGTACAGAGTTGACACTTCAAATGAACACACTCGCCATGCTCACTGTTAGTGGGAATTTACACGAGACTATTACGAAAGGGGTGTGGGAATGGGGCCTGGGTTATAACAGGAGCTTGGAGGAAGCCACCTTCTGAATTCATCCTTCAGAAAGAGAATGCTCCAACGGGTTTCTCTGAGCACACAGCTCAGTGCACTGTAGTGTTTGTTTGAAGAGCTAGAGAGACTTGCAAGCCGAGTGGATGGCCGTGCCTGGAAATGTAGCTTTCTGCAGGTGTGTTGAAAGGGTGAAGTGAAGTTTCCCAAGGGTAGTGTGTGATGTTCTGCCAATGCAGTGCTAATTGTTGCCACGCAGGTTGAAAGTTGCTGCTGCCACTTCCTCAGGTGATGTCTGAAAACTACTCCAATTATTCCTCGTGTTTATAAGGGTAGTGCGAAGGGCCAACCAAGAATGGGGCCCCATCGTGCCAGGCGCTGTGTAGAGTACCAGGCAGTCCCTTCTCGGAAGACCTAACAATCTAAATAGACAAGACCGACATACGATGGGGGAAAGGGTGTAACATGCAAGCAGGATGAACAATGTGATGGTGGCAAGGAGGGGATCAGCTAAATGGAAGGAAAAGAGAAGGGGGCGAGGGAAGAGGGCAAGGAGGGACAGGCAGGAGTGAAGCTGAGGTGAAGACACTGTGATAGAGAGGGAGGGTTGGAGAAAACAGTCGATCGGCCAGAGACAGTCAGAACATTCTGCAGTTTTGACTGGACTATCCCTAGGTCCCTGTGGTGGCGGCCTCTTCCTACCAGCTGGAGTCTCTGGCTGGCTGTTCTCTGCACGTTTTCCCCCAAGGCTACATGATGGGGAGAGGAGACACCACCTGGATCCTAGTGCCCAGAGTGTGTGTGTGTATGTATATATGGGGGTCTTCACTGCACAGTTCTGGTTCCAGGGAGTGCTGGGTGAGGGGTAACCCTGGCTGGACCCCATTTTACCCACTCCGCCCAGTGTGACCGCTAAAGTTACCTTCTTACTGTTTTGAACCAATTCCCCACATCAGTGGCGACCTCTTTACATGTTCACTAATCAAGCTGCCAGACTGGAGGCCAGTGTTTCCTGGCCATGCACCTAAGGCATATGGGGTCAGATCAGTCGTATGTTTACATAAACAACGATACACAGTGATAGTGGCTCTTTGGTTGGCCTTGGCCGAGGCAGAAAGGCTGGTTTGAATAAAGCAGGTGGGTGCACGTTTTTCTGAACTTCCTGGGGCTGCTATAATAATGGCTTAGAGAGAGTCCAAATTCCAAGTAGCCACGTATTAAATATCATCCTGTTACTTAATGTGAGTTGTAACAAACTCGTGTGCGTGCTGCTGTGGATGAACACTGAGCAACAGCCATGCCTATGGCTGGATCAAAATGCAATTTCTTCTTGTTCCCTGCTTTGAAGAATCTGCTTTTTAAAATCATTTCTGGGGAATTGGCGTGTTCAGCCCTCTGCAAAAAAGCCATTGGCTTAAATCACCTTCTGGGCAGGACTCTAACCATATTCTGATACAAAGGAAAATCCCTGACCCAGGCAAAACAAATGAAATCTACCTTTCTCTCCTTTCTCCTCCACAAAAGGAAATCTATAAACCCATCGTAAAATGTCCTGGAAAGGATACCCCGAGAGAGAGAACATTTCCCATGTCTATGGCAGACCTTCGGTAAATACCAGATTACAGTGGTGGTCAGAGTCAGAAAATCACTATACGGGGGAGAAACTAAAAATAATTTCCCAGTAATATTTGTAACGTATCACACGTAGCAACAAGCTAGTTCCTGAGTAGAACAGCCAGTCTTTGACTGACCGTCCCTTTGCCTTAGTGCTGTATGTGATGTCTTCAGCTCATGATTATTTTTAATGCCATGTAACTTTTAATCTCTCCCTACCTGGTGTTCAGATAAGACCAAGGCAGAGAGCAGTAGTCACACTCCTGCTCATGCCTGTCACAACGTGTGGGGTAGCACAGGCTACAGCCGCTGGCTTTTTTTCTTTGCCTGGGGGTGCTCAACCCCCGCTCAGGCCCCGCCCCCACTCCACCTCTTCCGCCAAGCCCCCACCTCATCCCATCTCGTCCTGCCCCCATTCCGCCCAGGCCCTGCCCCCATTCCACCCCATCCCGCTTCTGCCTGTCCCCGCTCCGTCCCCTCCCTCAAGCGCACCCCGTCCCTGCTCTTTCCCCCGCCCCCCAGAAGCTCCTGCACTCTTTGGAACAGCTGATCCATGGCAGGCAGGAGGCGCTGAGAGGGAGGAGGAGGAGTTGATTGGCAGGGCCACCAACGGACATGAGGTGCTGGGGGGACGGGGGAACTGGCTGTCAGTGGATGCTAAGTACCCGCTAATTTTTTTCCGTGGGTGTTCGAGCCCTGGAGCACCCACAGAGTCGGTGCCTATGGCACAGGCAGCGCGCTAAACGCCCCAATTGCAGCTATGCAGGTGAAACTAGACAATCGCTCCGCTCTCGAATGAACTCACAGGAAAATGATAAAAGACAAAAACACCCTGTTGCCTGTGGGTGAACACTTTTTACAGCAAGATCAGATACAGAGTGATCCATCAGTCTCAAGGAAACCTGCACAACGCTTTCAAAAAATGACCCTAGGAACTTGAATTTATAACTTTGCTAGATACTAAAACTCATGGACTGAACAGAGATACTGGATTTATGGCTTATTAGAACAATCGATAACCCACTAACAACAACCTCCCTCCCTCGTCCCATTCCCACCTCCACCCACTGCCTCTCCTCCCCTTCCCTTCCCCCCTGTGATTGGAGGTCACTTCACCTTGAATGGTCCCTTGAAATATGTGTTTAACTACTTATGCTAAACAATCCGTTCCACCTTGTATTTTATTTAGCTGTGATGCTGAGTACAGGCAAGTCTACACTACAAAATTAAGTTGACCTATGTTACATCAACATACAGCCAGCACAGTAATTAAATTGTCCACGCTATGCTCCTTGTGTTGGCGGTGCATGTCCTCACCAGGAGCGCTTGCACCAATTGCGCTGTCCAGTGTGGGGCATGGTGGGATGGTTTCTGAAAGGCAGCAGCAGTCCATGTCAGCAACGCAGTGACTACACTGACACTGCGTTGTCCTAACTACATCAGCCTAAGCGCTATGCCTCTCGTGGGGGTGGAGTGATTATCGGTGTAGTGGATAACTTGCATCCGTGGGAGCTGAGTTTTAGTGTAGACACTTAGAGTTAGGTCACTGTAAGCTGCCTTACCTCAACCTAACCCTGTAATGTAGACCAGGCTTATGTTTCCCAGACCTCAAGAAGAGCTCTGTGTAGCTTGAAAGCTTGTCTCTCTCACCAACAGAAGTTGGTCCAATAAAAGATACCCCCTCACCCACCCTCTCTCTCCCATACAATCAAAGGGAGTCTAGTCTAGTTCAGATGGGTTGTGATTCCCATTCCCATTGATTGGCACTCTATGGTCACTATCTCTGCATAAACGTAACACTTTGGAGTTGTTAGTTTCCCAGTTCAAATACACAAATCCTTAAGCTAGATTCCTTGTTGCAGTAATGGCCGTGGTCCCCTCCAAACACCGAAATTGCAGTGCTGTTCAGCAGTCACGGAATATGTTGCTATCTCTGCTGCAGGCGCAATGCATAAAAATACTGTTAAATTCTCTGAGAGACTTCTTCAGTTCACGGTCATGGTGAGAAACAAGATCGGCTCTAGACTAGTCAGTCCCAGGGATTCAAAGCTGAAAGGACACTATCTCTCTAGCACGAATCTGAGAGCAGGCTGATGTGCCACGTAGTGCAATGCTGTCATCGCTTGGGCTCGCTGAAAGTCTTCGGCCCCCAGGTGATAGGGTGTTTCCTGTTTTTGAAAACCTGTCCTTCATTAAAGCGCCTGGCTGCATTCTTGTAGATGATTCAGTAATAGAGGAGCGCAGGAGGTATTTATGAATGGCCATTTAAGTTTGAAATTTGGTCAGAGTGATCTTTGGGATTGCTCAAGCTGCGAAAAGAGGTTAGTTGCTCGGCCTCTCCTGTAAGGTGGTGGCCGTACTTTGTAGCTGCATCTTCTATAATAGTCCAACTCCAACAGTGAATGTACAGATGAACTGATCATTGAACACTGGCATAGGAGTGGGGTTAATATCCCTTTCAAACAAAGTGCCATTTAGACTGGCTTTTGGAACTCCTTTTATTCTCCCAGCTGGGGGTGCTGTCATAAAACTGCAGATGGCTGTTGGTGTTTATTACTTGTATTCTGGTAGCCCAACTGCGCCGAGCACTGTACAAACAAGAACACATAGATGGTCCCTGCCCCAAACAGTCTAGAATCCAAGTATAAGACTAGATAACAGATGGATAAAACAGACAGATTGTGGGGGGGACAAAGAGGGGATGGTAACAGTCAGACGTGTGTGATCAGCGTGATAAGCAGAGGTCACAATATACCAGCTGACTGCCCCAGGAAGTGAAATTAGATTGGTACAGAAGCTGGGATCCCTAAACCAAAGTTGAGTCACTGTAGACTCTCACTAAGGAGAAGTGACGTGTGTGTAAGAGGTTCAGTGTGGTTCTTCTAGGCTATTGTACTTTTTTGTTTTAAGAGCATCACTATGCAGACCTAACTCTGGACAAGATTTGCTCCCGCCCCTTCCTTCAGCCACAAATTGAGTTTTATCTAACCACGGCCACCCTCACCCTGAGGCTGTTTTTTAAATCTCTTTCTTGAATAACTTGAAATAATGACTCGCAGTGAAGGTTTTTATTTTATAGAGGGATATCAAAATATCATGCATGTTCAACTGGAAATAAGGATCTGTGTGTAGACACATCTTTAAAGGTTTGTCTGCCCTGCAGAGGCTATACCAGCACAGTCCCCTAGTGTAGACCCAACTAACACCCACAGAAGTTTTCCTGTTAGTGTAGGAACACCCCTTGCGCAAACGTTAGCTGTGTCAACATAGCAGTATCTACACTGGAGTTTTGTTGGCTAGCTATATTGGTCAGGAGTGTGATTGTTTCACACCACTGGCTGACGTAACTATGTCAACATAACTTTCAGGTGTACTGTAAACGTGCGAGACTCACCCCTGTGCTGCCTCCTGCTGGTCGTCTCCGGGCATTAGCTCTTTTTCAGCCTGGGCGCCCTCTGCAGGCCAGTGTCCTGCTTGTAGCTAGCTCCTGTGTTCCTCCCGGACGCTGGTGCCCCTTTACCCAGGAGCTGCCCCCGGCAATACCCCCACCAGTCTCTGAGTCTCCCCTGTCTGGGAAACTCCCAACCCTCTAATCCCCACCTTGTCTCAGTCTGGGCTACTGCCAGTCATCACCAAGCCCCTGGTCCCTGGGGCAGACTGCAGTGTAAAAGCCACTCATCAGCAAGGGGGTTCAGACCTGCTGCCTTCCTCTGCCTCCTAGTACCTCTGTGGCCCTTGGACCAGGCCCTGCAGCCCGGGAAGTTGCCAGTCCGGAGCTCCCCTGACTCTCCCCAGCCCTGCTCCACTCCCTGTATCCTTTTTGCAGGCAGCCAGGCCCTGCTCTTTCCCAGCCTGGAGAGGGACTCCTTCAGCCCCTGGCTCACAGCCCTTTTATAAGGGCCAGCTGTGCTCTGTTTGGGGTGTGACCCCAGCTTCGGCTGCTCTGCCAATCAGCCCAGTTTTTCCCCTGCCCCAGGGCTGTTTTTAAGCACTTCTGGGCAGGAGCAGGTGATCACCCCACTACATGTACACAGAACTAAAGGCAAAAGAAACTAGTGCAGGGAAACTTACTTGATGATCCGTCCAGAAATCTGATACCAAATCTACACAATTTTCAAATGGCAAAAAGGTTGAACAAAATATTTTGGATAAAAGTGGGGCAGCAAACTCAAGCATGCTCTCAGCTCAATGCTATTTTCATTTTTGTGCAGGTAGGTTAGCAAAGATAAAAGATTCACATTTCCATATTTGAAAGCTAACAGGAATGCATAATACATTTGAGTCGCTGATGTAACTTTTACTTTTGATCTTAGGGCCTTTCAGTTACCTTGATGATGTTCCATTTAAGATCGGAGACAAATTCAAAACACCAGCCAAGGTTGGCTTACCCATGGGTTTCTGCTTGCCTGACTCTCCCCAGCTTGTCAGAGAAGTCCAGGTAAGTGGGTGTTTTGTTTGTTCGTTCCCTTTGTTGTTAACTTTTGTCATAAATTTAAAATATCCAGATTTAGGTCTTATCCTGGTTGTTCTACAACTGCCCATTTATGGGGTTTCCTGCACCCTGTTCTGAAAGATCTGGTTCCAGTCACTGGCTTATGCTGGATACTAGGCTGTACAGACAGATATGGCAATTTGTATGTTCCTGCTATAAATTAAATAAATAAATTTAAATAAATTAATGGAGATATCCCATCTCCTAGAACTGGAAGGGACCTTGAAAGGTCATAGAGTCCAGCCCCCTGCCTTCACTAGCAGGACCAAGTACTGATTTTGCCCCAGATCCCCAAGTGGCCCCCTCAAGGATTGAACTCACAACCCTGGGTTTAGCAGGCCAATGCTCAAGCCACTGAGCTATCCCTCCCCCCCTTGCTATAATTGCAAGTTTTACAGTGCTGATCACAGATGCTCTACATGTCATAATTATCAAAAAGGAATAAAAGCCCAGGACATTCTGAAGCAGAGCTTTGATACAGTTCAAGTCGTAAACATATACTTAAGTAGAACTTTTTAGTGGGAAAGTCGGGAAATTCAGATTCCAACCACAACCTTAACTCTGCTCCTTCTATCCTTGACTATCCTACACTTTGGCAGTTTTCACTTACAAGTCTGGATTTTTTTTGTTTTAACAAGAGTGGAAAATTCAAATATAGGCGCTATAGGACTTTAACAAAATCCTTGTTGTCTGGAGTTAGTGGATATATTTTTTTTCTGCCAAATGCATTTAATTTTTTTTGTATAATTGTGTAAAAAATAGCACAAAATGTTTGGTGCATATTTATGATGTTATATGGCTTCTGACTTCCCCGGTCTTGCTTTTTATTGGGTGGAAAGCTACACTTCTAGCTCTTGCTTTCCTTTGTACTTCTCAGTGACAATTTGTTTACCCAGCCATGTGGCCAAGTTATGTAACTTGGCAAATCAATCTCTCCACTCTTGTCCAGGCACGTGATCTTAAGTTGCCTTAATTTTTTGATTAGTTTGAAATCGACAGATTAAACAGACTAACTTTTAAAAAATCCTTGCATGCTTATCATTTCAAAATTGGCACTAGGAATCCAACCGCGCTAATTTAATTGAAGTTTAAATTAGGAGCCGAGGTCCTGTTTACTGCCAATCCTTATGCAGAGAGAATGGCAGGTCTCAATCAAGTGGCTTGGTGTTCTTTATGCCATGTGATGTTTCCACAGAGTTCCCTGGAATATGGATTTTGGGTCATGACCACAGAGCCAATCAAATCAATAGTTAAGTCTTTTGATTTCATAGTTTACTTTCTACAAGGAGTTGATCTGATGTGTTCAAGGTCTATTTGAACCCTAAATGGCTAGCCTGGGACGTAGCGCTAACTCTCCTTCTCCTTCCCCTCCAAGCCAGTGACGCACAAATTTGACGTGACGGCTGCAGTGAAGCCAAGGTGCTGCTTCCATATCATGGCGCACGGCTTCTTTTGACTCTGCAGCAGAAGACAGTCTAGCTTGCTGGTGCCAAGCTTGTCTGCTTTCAGCATGTCAAGTGTGGTAGTGCGGCGTAAGGGCCAAGGCCACTTTGAAGTGTCTGCCCTTCGCACTGACTATCCACGGGCTAAGCCTGCACTCTCGGAACATACCACTGTTGGCTCTTATAAAGCATTAGCACGTTAAGCAATTCTGGCTGTGGACTGTTCTGTCACTTGTGCAACTGTCAATTCTCTTGTCCTGCAAACTGGCTGTTGGCGGGTCTTACATTCTGGGGTGCAGCTCAGACCAGTGAGGGGTTTTGTCACAACCCATCCTGCAGCCTTGGTGCTGTAGCTCCCAACCTGGGCCTCTCACAAACAGCGTGCAGGTCACATGCTGAGTGTCTGCATATAGCCACAGCTCTGGTCCACCAACTCTGACCCCAGCAGCCTGTCAGGTACACACCAGCTCCACTCTCGCTTCCAGCAGTCTTGGTTACGACCTACAGGGTGACCCCAACACACTCCCAGGCCTGGATTTCCCCCAGAAATGCGTGTTCTGCACTGCCCAGCCCTTTCCTGGACAGTTGGGATATTAGAGGTCCATTGACACTGCAAGGGGTCAGTGTACAGCAGTTTGCTACTTTAATTGGAGTTACCAAACAATTCAGTTGAAACGTAACACTGGATGGGTTTTGATTGAGTGAAACAAGTTTAATTCCAAAGAGAGATTTTAAGTGAGTACAAGTATAAGGCATTAAAGTCAGAAATGGCTACACGGGAAGCAGAGAAAAATGCTTTTTAGTAAGTGAACTTAACAAACTAGGCTTGGTTCAAGGTAAAAGCCTTACCACAGGTTCCCAGCAATATTACTGATCAAACTTTCAAGTCAGGATCTCACACGAAGTCCAAAGGCTGGTTCCTTTATCTTCCTGGGTGGAATGGGGCGAGGGGGGGAGAGAGTCCGGGGTGTTTTTGTCCCTCAATTTATTGTCCAGTCTCCCTTTGAAATGCATTTTCCTGAGGGTTATCCCAGTTAAAGTTCCTTCCAGCCGTGAGGGCGGAGGCATGGATTCTCGATCTGTTCCTGCCCCCCTTTCACTGCCAAAGAATGGCCACTTGACCGGTGATTGCCAGTCAACTTTGACACCTGGCTAGAGGTGTCAGCTTGTCTTTTGTCTTTGAGAAACAGGTTTGCCCCCTCTCCAGACTTGCCTGGTAAACACATCTCCGTCCTCATTTCAGCTTGGGTTCATAACTTTGCAGATCATGTTACTACGTACATTTCAGCATGATATTGACCAGCAAGTTTATTACTTTTCAGATGATACCTCACAAGGTATGCCTTGCAGAAAGATTATTACAGTGGTATGTGGTATGTGAATACGGGGAGGGACATTCGGCCACAGCGGGTTACGTAAGAGTTGATCCTTGTGCTTGCACTTCCTTGGAAGTGCTCATATTAAAATGTGAAAAAGCTCAGGGGGCCCTGTCATGCTGGTAATAGCGACACAGATCTGCTTCTAAGCTAGAGGTTAATATCTCAGTTTTATGACTCCTTTGTTGGGTTCTTGACTTGGTAGCACGGGCAGTACTTAGGTTAGTACCTCTTCTTTCTGTTGGGTACTAAACTCTGATTTGGACTTTAACATCTTCTGAAGAGAGGTAAAAAATTCCATGATCTTTCCAGTGATGCAGTAATCCAGAATCTACTCTATTCTTGTGTGGCTTGTTCATCAATAGGAAAATTTGCAGCCTACCAGCAAATCCTGAAGCTAGATCATAGTAGAGGTCTACCGTTGAGTAGTGTGCTTGATTTCTACTCTACGCATGCTCTCTTCTGTGGGAGACAGATGCTGTGGTATTGTGTTAATCTTCGTAACAGTTTTTTAAGCAAAACCATGTGGAAAGGAGAAATATAATAGATCCATTGGCATATAGCCAAGGTTAGCTTCTAGAGTAGGGGTAGGCAACCTATGGCATATGTGCTGAAGGCGGCACGCGAGCTGATTTTCAGTGGCACTCACACTGCCCGGGTCCTGGCCACTGGTCCGGGGGGCTCTGCATTTTAATTTAATTTTTAAATGAAGCTTCTTAAACATTTTAAAAATCTTGTTTACTTTACATACAACACTAGTTTAGTTATATATTATAGACTTATAGAAAGAGACCTTTTAAAAATGTTAAAATGTATTACTGGCATGCGAAACCTTAAAGTAGAGTGAATAAATGAAGACTCGGCACACCACTTCTGAAAGGTTGCTGACCCCTGTTCTAGAGCAACGTTTCTCAAACTGAGGATTGAGACCCCAAAGTGGATCGAGACCCCTTTTTAATGGGGTCGCCAGGGCTGGCGTTAGACTTGCTAGAGCCCGAGCCCCAGGGCCAAAGCCCCACTGCCCGGGGCCGAAGCCTAAGCCTGAGGACTTCAGCCCTTGTGGTGGGGCTTAGGGTTACAGACTGCCCACTTGGGTCTGAAGCCCTTGGGCTATGGCTTTGGCCCCCCCCAGCTGGGGTGGTGGGGTCTGGGCTTTGGCTCTGGCCCCCCTTAGCAGGGAGGGCTCAGGCTTTGATCCCCCGTCCTGGGGTCACGTAGGAATTTTTGTTGTCAGAAAGGAGTCATGGTGCAGTGAAGTTTGAGAACCCCTGTTCTAGAGGCACAAAGAACATCATCTACTTATCTGTAGGTGAGCAACAGAGACATTAGTTAAGAGAAATCATCCCCACCCCCTTTGGGTAATATACTTAAATTGTTACTCCACGTTTCTTGCTACGTATGGGATGATGTTGCCGTCATAAAGTAGTGGACTATGCTCCTTACCCTTGAATCTCATTTCTCCTTACAGTATGACTTCTCCCTCGAAAAGAGAACTATCGAGTGGGCGGAAGACATCAAAAAAATCCAAGCAGCTCAGAGAGAAGCAGAGCGAAAGGCTGCGCAAGCAATAGCTAATTCCAGGGCTGCTTCAGACGACAACAGCAAAATGGGCTTCTCAGAGGCTGTGCCGCTCCCCATTAACCCTATTCTCGCTAGTCTACAGCACAATAACATTCTTACTCCCACCCCAGCCAACAGCAGTGCCATAAAGCAAAAGGTCCTTAGTCCACCTTACCCAAAGGCAGACTTCAACCCAGCAGATTTTGAATGTGAAGAAGACCCATTTGACAATCTGGAGCTAAAAACTATTGATGAAAAAGAAGAACTGAAAAATATTCTTGAAATTCATGTTGGTACGACTGGGCCAATTGTCACCCAACTGTTGGAGAATAACTTGCCCAAAATAGGGCCGGAGTCTGTGTTACAAGATCAGGAAGTTCTGGCATCCATAGAAAGGGCTACCTTGGACTTCAAGCCCCTTCACAAACCCAATGGCTTTATCACTTTACCACAGTTGGAAAACTGTGAAAAGATGTCCCTGTCTTCCAAAGTGTCCCTCTCACCCATCACGTCAGTGAGCAATATCAAATCTCTCTCCTTTCCCAAACTCGACGCGGATGAGAGCGATCAAAAAATGTCAAAGCTCACCAGCACTTTCCACAGCGCTACCTGTCTCCACAACGGCACTTTCCTCAGTTCTTTACAGGCCTGCTCCCCGAGTAAGGCTAGCGAACTCAACGGACACCATGTTGTTGGCCTTTCTGCTTTAAATGTGGACAGTGGAATGGAGACGTCAACATTATCCTCTTCATCCAGGCTGCCTTCCCTATCTGTGTCAACACCTTGTACAGAAGAACAATCCTCTCCAAACACAGCAACGAAGGTAAGGATTCAGCAGGTTCAAATAGGTTTGGGGTGTTCAAGGGGAAGGTGAACGTGACTCGTATTTCTAAAATGTATCCTGTAGCTTCCTTTGATTTAATACTTGGATGTGGGCTGCTGACAATACGTGTCCCCTCATGCATTGCTCTATCTTGATCTAAATGGAAAACTGATCAGCTAAAGATGAAACATTGGATGCTGGGAGTTAGTCTCAGAGGATCACATGTCACTGGTTTGGATGTAGACAGCTGTAATCTAATTCACTTTAGGCCATGAGGTGTTCTCTGGCTCCTGGCAAGTTGCTAGAGGTATTTGTGGTAAGAGATCTTGGACACGTTGGGTTTAAGGCTCTGGTAAGATTTTTCGCTGCTATATTTTCATACATTCTGGCTGTTCACCCCAAACTGAGACATTCATTTCTAAACTACCATCATGGATTTAATCAGATGCTTTATGCAAACATTCCGTTGAAATCCTTGTGTTAGGAACATCCGAGGATGGTCAGTAGTGAGACATGGCATCTCCACGCAGGACACTTTTAGATGACTTTATCAAGCTGCAAAAAGTGATACAGCTTACAGCTCAAGAGACTGACGTAGCCTTGCTACAGACAGTGGTAGTGCAAGTATCCCCACTTCCCTTGTAGAGCTGTGTGCTTCAGTTCTGACCTGCACAATAAATGTGTGCACTGGCAGCCACTCCTTTTAATTCTCTTCCCTCCAGCATCCCTGCCAAACGCATAAGGGGGCTTCTATTTGAGTGAAAATGACACTTTTCTGAAACCTGGTACCTGCTTTTCTCAGGCCTGAACCCGGGCCGAAAGTGCCTTGCTGCTCTGAGGTCCTTTTGACAGTTCTACAGATCAGTCTCAAACCACCAGGACTGTAAAATCGGCTGCTGTTCAGTAATAAAAACAGTCTGAAAAAGTGCTTGGAATAAGTTAGATGTTTCCTGTGCTCCGAGTTCTAGAACTACTTTGTCATGACTAGTAAATGCTTCTAAACGTTTGGCTCTGGCCTAGAGATCAGACACCATTTCAGTCCAGCACAGCTTGAAGGGAAGAAGCAAACTTTGCTTACTCCATCTGTTCCTTTTCCCTTCAAAACATAGGCTGAACTTTCTCAAAGAACCAAAGGAATTTGAACCTCCAGTTCCCGTTAAAACGAATGGAAATGGGACATTCAGACGCCATAGTTGGCTCTGAAAATCTCAACCCTAGCTATTGCAGGGTAGGGTGCGGGGAGACCCCTCGTGTTCCATATAAAACATTACATCATGGTGCCGTGGTAACACTGGTATACATTCTCCACTCAAAGGCATTGTAGATTGCTACATGACACTGGAGTTCAGAAAGCAAATGACCTAGCGCACACCCAAACAAAGGGGTAGAGAGCCCATGAGGAATACTTGCCTTTTGATGATCATTCTACCACAGTCAGTACATACAGCCTTGAAATCAAAGTCCATCAATAAGTTGGCAGGCGTAGGCACGCGTAATGCTAATACGGAAACCCAGCATTTTGGAAAATAACTAGTCGTTGGAGCAGAGCAAAAGTGATGAGTTTTACCTTTAGCAATAAAAATAGCATTGTGCAGAGGCAAACACGGTTAATCCAGAAAGCAGCAGGAAAAGAAAATATGTCCAACCCATCAGTGAGCAGTCATTGCTCTGAATATTGTTTCTTATTAGAGAGCATCATTCATCAAATCATGTGGCTGTGATAGCTTTATCTTCAGTGGTTTGAGCATTGGTCTGCTAAACCCAGGGTTGTGAGTTCAATCCTTGAGGGGGCCACTTAGGGATCTGGGGCAAAATCAGTACTTGGTCCTGCTAGTGAAGGCAGGGGCTGGACTCAGTGACTTTCAGGGTCCCTTCCAGGTCTAGGAGATGGGATATCTCCATTAATTGTAATTGTTATTGTTATTTCACATGTCTCAGGCAGAATATCCTGTGGCTCTAAAAAGCTTGAGAAGAGAAAGATGAAAATCTAAATAATAGCTCTGAGTTGGTGAGATGTGACCGTCGCTGGGCCCATCTACACTAGAGAAACCCTTGCAAGCCCCCAGGAGGCAGGCATTCTTTAGGATGCTTCAGGGAGGATAAGGACTTGTGGACTGACGTGAAGGAAATTGCTCAACCATTAGATTGAACAACAAGGAAAGCTTCCCACACTTGAGATCGGTTTCCCAAAGAAGGGGATGGACGTCTCCTTACTTGAGACACTTAATGCTAGACTGGACAAAGTTGTAGGGAAAAATGCTGTTGGGAAGAGTATTTTAGAGCTAAGAAATAGGTACGCTGACGTAACTGGGCTCTCCTGTCTCGAATTCCTAGGAGTCTTAACAATAAGCTTGAAGGTTTTTTTGGATTCCCATGTTATGGTCCTAAGGACTTGGGAAATCTGCTCTTGTTGAGTTTTATGCTCCTGAGCATCAGAAGATCATGGTTGTACGGATGAAAGCCAGGGGTTGTCTGAGGTAATTTTGAAGGTCTCCTCTATTGAGAGCAGCTCTTGACATCTGGGGTAAAATGTCCATACAGAGCCTCTTCCTGTCCGTCTTCAGACGGGCTGTCTGCCCCATTTGGGAAGCGTCAGGATCATCCACGTGTGTCTTGGTGTCCCATCACAACTTCTTTTCCTGTAGTCGAGAGAGACTTCAGTGCTTTGGATTTGAGTTACTTGTTAATGTTTTAATAACTGCCGATAGAGACTAGATTTTTATGGTGGTTGCATAAGAATACTGGTCATTTTAAACTGGGACTTACCTGAAACTACACAAGTTGCCTTTTGTTGTAAATCTAGCTTCCTTTTCCTCTTCTGAGTTTAAATCTTTAGATGCTGAACTTCTTGGCCTCTGCCCTGCTGGATGTCATACAGTGTCGGACAGTTGGTGATCTTCACAATTCAGTTTACACAAAGTAGGCAAGACGACAAATAGAAAAACTGCTTATGAGGACTAATGGATTGAAATTAAATGGATCTGGATGTAGTGTTGACAAATGAAGTGCAGGCTTCATTTTGTGATGCGTGATGTTTCTACCTGGTGCTGCTAGGATGTGGGTATTGACAGTTGGGCTATTGGTATAATTATATACTGAATTTTTGATGTTACTCGACACTTTCAGTGGACTTCCTATCTGATCTTTGTTGTGGTTTCTGGCCTGTGCGGTATTGTCAAAGCATGCACAGGGCACAATCCTGTATGTACATTAAACACAGGCGTGTGGTTTATAGAATTGCAGGTTGGTGAGCGTGGTGAATGGTTTTCACTTTGCAAAGAAGAGTTCACTTGTTCCTTTCTCACCAGTTTTGTCTCAGTTTGTTTCCTCTTTTGGTTGGGAATGTTTTTGGGGAGGGGGATGATGAGGAGCAACTGTCCTCTTCTCATGTCTCCTGCCTCGCCCGAAGATTAAGCAGCTCTGGGATGTACCATTAATTAACTTGACCTACTGTTGCCCCACAGAACTCAGACATTCTGGGACAAATCAGTATTCAAATACATGAGCCTTCTCTAACAAGCATCTGCTCCCAGAAGAGAATCCACTTACTGTCCCGCCAGCACTGAAGTGATATCAGCTATGAATAACTGTAAAGTCACATTCTCTTGGGGCGAGGCTGGAATAGCTGATTTGGAACAAGTGAAGTGAAATGAAACTACCTCCATGAGTTGGGTGCTGCTCATTGGCTTTCTTACTGAAATGCTTTTATGTAAGCCAGATCTGGTTGGCATGTGGGCCAGATGCAGTGCAGGATCATCGGTGGTTTCAGCTATGGAGAATGCAGCGTGCTAGTATACAACGCTTTCCCTCGCCAAGCAAATCTTTGCTTGAAATCTCTGTACTTGCATTTCTCCAAATGGCTCTTAGCCATGTGGTCAGAGGAAGCTGTGGGGAGAAAGCTTTCTGAAGAAGGAACTCAGATGAGGACTTCCTCTTAGCTCCAGTTACAATCCATGTCCTGCTCCCACACCCACAAGAAAAACATGTAAATAGGCAACTTACGTTTTTGTAAGATTGAAAATGGTGCTGGTGAGTTTTGAGAGTGTACACACTTCCTACTTCAGGCCTGTAAAGTTCTGACAACCACCTTTTGAGCTATTGTATTGTGATGAAGCATTGCATGCTGGGATGTGTAGTCTGAAGGCTTCTCTCCATGGATAGGTGCAGCCTGCACCTTTCTGTTCAAATAGATGGGGCCCTCAGGCTCCTGGCAAGTTTCCAACATGGCCCATGGTTGGGCAAAATTGGTTCAGTCTGGAATAAATCTGAGTGGGCCTGAGTTCCAGCTAGCTGGATGGTGGCCTGTGCTGATTTAGTAGTGGGTAAGCAACACCTTTCTACTGCGCATGTGAAAGGGGAGCAAATCTTTAACTGGGATAGAGACACGCAGCTGATCAGGTTCCAGTATTTGATACACGAATGCTTCTGAATTTAGAATTTTAATCTAGATAACAGGCAAACCCAAGATCCATTGGGCATTTTAAACAGTCACGGGAGAACCCAAAGCTGCTTTCTGGAGCCTGGGATGGGAGGATTAGAAACTGGCTCAGAGACAAAACAGAGTAGGAATAAATGGCCAATTTTCAACACGGCAAAAGGTTAACAGTGAGCCCTTCCCACCCCCCAGTTTTGAGACAAAGTGTGTGTCGATCGGTGAAAGGATAGTGAAAAAAGCAGGCCTTGTTTGGCTGTATCAAGAATGGGATAGATTGAAAATACTGAAATTTTGTCATGTAAAGATCAATGTTATGCTCTCATCTAGAATACTGCAGTCAGTTGTAGACACCTCAGAAAGAATATAGCCAAAGGGATACCCAAATGGGCCACAGAAGTAGTTAGAGGCCTAGAGAGTAGAAAAAATGGGCTAGTTTAGTTTGAGAAGACCAGTAAGGGGGGGATGAAAGAGACACACAGTGCTGAATGGGTGAGAGGCGGTAAATTGCTGGGTGTCCCTTTTACTTTCTTTCAGAATACAAACTCGGAGGGACATTCAGTGAAATCTATCGGCAACAGCCTTAAGCTGATAAAGGGAAATACTTTTACATAGCACAAAATCAGCTTGTGGAACTCCGCTGAAGCCATCACTCGGGTCAAGCGTTTAGTAGGCTTCAGCAATCTATTGGACAATTATATGGATAATTAGCATCCACAATTACATTAGATTAAAATGTTTTAGAATTATTCCGAGACGGTTCTATAAATCCTTCCTCTTTGGGCCATCTGCTGACTGACAGGTTGGGAAGAAACCTCTTTTATGGACAGGCTATTCCGTAATTCTCCACTGCAGGAGGTCTTACCTTTTGTTGTCAGTGACAGGTGTGTACTAGATGGACCATTGGTCCGACCCAGTATGGCAATTGTTGCTCCTCTACCCATCTTTCCTGGCTCTGTCCTTCCAGGCCCCCCTCTCACTAGGTACTTTGCTTGCCAGTATAGTAGACATCTCTTCAAGCTTCTCATTAATCTGTTGTTTTTACAGGTACAGCCAGACTACAAGGAATCAGAGTTCCCTATGGTAAGTCCCCAAATACCTACATACATTAGTATGTTGCATAGTATATTCTTAAATTACTCATACCTTGGTAATGCTCTTTTGTGTGAAAGAAGCAATGAATGGCTCCTATGAGTGTACTGGCAGTTAATAAAGTGGTCAGCACCTGGGTGTGGTCATCTGTACCTTCTTAGGGCCAGGAGTTGCTTCTGCTTATTCCATAAATGCTCTCTTTTTGTTACTTAATCTCTCTAGCTGGCTGTCATCTGATGATGACAGAGCTCGGCTAAATTAGCGAACGTAGTTCTAGTACGTAGAAGTAGAAGGGGATATCAAGTGAGGAACTGCCTAGGGTGAACCTAGAAGAGATCATTGGGAGTGGAGGGAATGTTTTTGTACACCACTGCTCAGTTTCATCCCAACAGTGATTGGTCTCCCAAAGGAAGTGTGGGAAGCCCTGCTTCATTAATTTCAAACGAGATCAGATAACTCCTTCAGAGTCCTGTAAGGAGTAGTCCTACACTGGCCAGGGAGGGAGAAGGCCTGGTGCTGGGATAGAGAGGTATCTCCACTCATTTCTGCTTGGCTTCCCATTCCTAGGTAACGCACCAAAACTTCACAGTGTCTAAAGTACCGAGTAATACCAGCTGTACTAAATGGTCAAGCGGCCCCACGTACTCAGACGTGCTGCAGGCCCTGTCTGCCAGTGAGAGGCAGTGTGTGGAAACAGTTGTCAACATGGGATACTCTTACGAAGACGTCATGACAGCCATGAAGAAGAAAGGACAGAATATAGAACAGGTAAAAGCTCTTGCAAAGGAGTGGGAGCTCCAAAGGGGCAGCCATCTCTGTCAGTAGTGTGAACCCCACGGCCTTACAAAAACCGAAACACTTAAGACCTAATGGAGGTCTGGAGTGTTCCTTAATTTGCAGATTAACGGGGAATGAATTTTGGAGGTGAAGTGTGGGTGTCACTAGTACCAGGTGAACTGGCTACAAGGAAAGCGCGTCCGTTGGCTGCCGCCAGTGGCAGCTTCAGACGTGAGACATTCCTTAGGTCAGCACCAGCCTAGAAATGCTTCCTGCCCACTGTTCTGAAATCGGGGAACTTCAACCACACGTGGCCTTTCCTCGTTTGGGGGGAGAGAGGCTGGGCTTGGAGATCTAGACTTCAGGTGAGGCATTTCAGCATGGACCTTTTGCCTTGCTCAGATACAACGGTGGGGAAAGCCACACAACTGGGCCAACTGCCTGAAGGCTTTTTTGCAGGCTCGCTATTGGGGAGATCTTGGCCCAGTGTTCCCTCTAATTTTTCCCCTCCCACGTGCGGAATGAATTTTGTTATGTGCCCCAATATGGAGGTGATGTGTGACACCTCGCCTCCATATTGGGGCACATAACAAAATTCATGTGGCAGGGCTGGGGCAGAGGGTTGGGATGCAGGGGGGTGTGGGCTCAGGGGTGGGGCTGGGGATGAGGGGTTTGGGGTGCAGGCTGTCCTGGGGCTACAGTGGGGAGAGAGTACTTCTCTCTCCCCCAACCCCCTGTAGCTCTCTCTCCCCACAGCAGCATCTGGGATGTGGGGGATAGGTGCCTCTCCCCACCTCAGGAGCTCTGGGGCTGGGGCCGTGGGATAAGCACCTCTCCCCCGGCTGTGGCAGGTCCGTGTTGGGGCTGGGGTGGGGCCGCGGGGTAGGCGCGGCAGGGCCAGGGCTGGGGTGGGGCCAACGGGGAGAGGCATCTCTCCCTGCTGCAGCCCTGAGCACCTGCGCGGCGCTTAATAGGCTGCTGTGTGGCCACGCAGCTTAGAGGGAACGTAGTCTTGGCCCCAAAGACAAATGACACATGCTGGCTTTAGCAGTGATGCAGCAGCTGGCTCTTTTGAGAGCGTGGCGTTCTTCAGTCACTGCAGCGTATGGTGCACATGGCCTCAGAAAGGTCAGGTCACATAGCTCACTTTATTGCATCGTGAAGTGACAGTTACGAGTCTGTTGGATCTGTTTCAGACCCAGAAAATGTTTCTACCCAAACAAATAGGGGAAGAATGCTGCCAAATTTTCCTTGTTCTTACAGTTGCTCTGTGCCCTCTTCAGAGCGTCTCCCTGGCCACCAAGAGCACAGAGGCTGATGGGTTTAGTGCCCCTTCAGTGCTTGCAGTTGGTAGAAAGGATACTTCGTATTGGCTGCTTGAGTGATTCATCTTCTTTCCAGCCAATAGCAAACGTAAAGCCTCTTTGTACTCTAGAGCAGTGGTTCTCAACCAGGGGCATGCATAACTCTAGGGGTACGCACGAATTTTCCAGGGGTACAGCAACGCATAGAGATACTTGCCTAGTTTTACAACAGGCTACATAAAAAGCACTAGTGAAGTCAGTACCAATTAAAATTTCATACAACGACTTGTTTCTACTGCTCTATATACTGAAGTAGATGAGTACAGCATTTATATTCCAATTGATTTATTATATAATTCTATGGTAAAAATGAAAGTCAGCAATTTCCCAGTAATAACGTGCTGTGACACTTCTGGATTTTTATATCTGATTTTTGTATGCGAGTGGTTTTTAAGTGAGGTGAAACCTGGGGGTACGCAAGACAGATCAGACTCCTGAATCGGGTACAGCAGTCTGGACATGTTGAGAGTCACTAGTCTAGAGGAGCCACAAAGAGCTGGCAGTCGTGGTGTGTGTGACTTCTGGAGACTCTGCAGAAGGTGTCAAGTTAAAAGCCCAACTTCAGAGCTGGGCGGCTGGAGAGCGGCAGCTGCTGACTGAGGGCCCAGCTCTGCAGGCAGCAGCACTGAAGTAAGGGTGGCAACACCATGAGAACGGCCAGACTGGGGCAGACCAAAGGTCCATCAAGCCCAGTGTCCTGTCGTCCGACAGTGGCCAATGGCAGGTGCCCCAAAGGGAATGAACAGACAGGTTATCAAGTGATACCATACCGTGCCATCCTTACTTCTGCACTGCTGCTGGCGGTGGCTCTGCCTTCAGAGCTGGGCTTCCAGCCAGCTGCTGCCGCTCTCTGGCTGCCCAGCTCGGAAGGCAGCGCCACCAGCAGCAGCACAGAAGTAAGGGTAGCAGTACCATGATCCCCCTCCTCTCTACAATAACCTCCCCCACAGCTCCCTATTAGGTCAGGACCCCCTCCAGTTACAATAGCCTGAAATTTCAGATTTAAAGAGCTGAAATGGTGACATTTACTATTTTTAAAATCCTATGCCCATGAAATTGACCAAAATGGACTGTGAATTTGGCTCTTATCTCAGCAGAGCATCCAGTAAGCTGAACTGATCTCAAAAGGTGCGACAGCTTTCAGATTGGACCAGCTCCCTGAAGTCTGTGGGGAAACCAGGGTTCAAAAGACTTTTCATCTTGATCACTGAACCCTCAGCAGGGTGTTAAAAATGGTTGCTGTGTAGGAGTAGCCACTTCTGAAAAAATGACTTGATGGCAGAGATTTTATCAGCATTAAAAGGCAAAAGAATGGCCAGTCTTTAATTTATAGACTGCTTCTGGCTGAAAGAGTGAAAACCAAAGCTCACGGAGGGAGAGAATGAAAGGCCAAAAGAGTTTAGTTCAGCTTCTCTGAACAAGTTCCCGTGCTGAGAACCTGTTACTCACGACAAGGACTTTCTCTAAGCAGTTAGTGAAGCCCTGTCAATGGGCTGTGGGGCCAGTGGTGAGTTACTCTCCTATCTTACTTTTCGCCCCACAGGTTCTTGATTATCTGTTTGCGCACAGCCAGCTCTGTGAGAAGGGCTTCGATCCTCTCCTTGTCGAAGCAGCTCTGGAAATGTACCAGTGTTCAGAGGAGAAGGTGAGGCTGTGCTGGTTACATGCCAAGGGGAGGTGCTTTGCTGTGTTGTGGCGGCAGGGTTACTTCACTGACTTTCAGAGAGCATCTCTCGCCCTGGAAGTCGAGCGAATGCCTGTTCGGCCATTGAGAAACCGCTTATTTGGGAGCGGTTCCGCTCCGATTACAGAATTGTTTCCTCCGCTTCCGAATATCAGCCACTTTCAGTATTTTTGCTACTGCAACATTTGCATGAAAACAGGAGACCTGCCTTGAGATCTCATCTGCTCCAGCTGCCTTGCTTGAAGTCCTGCATCCGTTTGTGGCACCAACTGCTTGCTGCAGCCGATGTCACAAAGGACTGATTTCAGCAGCAGTAAATTTATTTTAAACTCCGATTTTGTTTTAATGCCAGAGACTTGGCTCCTGTGAGGCTGGGAAGCTGACTGTAAGAAGGGTTGGTGTTTAATCTCCCGGACGCTAAGGATCATTGCATTCACTCTCCAAACACTGCACTGAGGTCCTGGGGCTCGTGTCCTGAGCACTTCAAGGGTGAGGCTGTGCCCTCAGCTTGTGCCCTGTGCCCCCTTTACTGTATCATTCCCTCTTTAAAACGAGCCGTCTCCTGACTTACGGCTTTGACAGCAAGACTAGGCAGCCAGCCTCGCCCCACCCGTCTGTTCCACATAGTCACTGCTCCTTCAGTGCCCGCGCTCCCTCTTTAGCTTGTGCTGCTGGTACATGCCGGCTCCCCTGCTCTTTCCTGGGCTCAGGATGGGAATGGGACTTGGCAGAAGGAGGGTCAGGCAAGCACAAGGGGCAGCTCCTGGCATGGCAGAGGTGGAGTGGTGTGGACTTGGCTGCAGGAAGGAATCTGCACCCAGCCCCTCCTGTAAACCTGGCAACAGAACCAGCCTCACCCAAACCCAGGAAATAGCCAGTCCTTAGGTGACACCCACTTTGGGAAAAGCTTACATAAGTTTGGCGGGGGGGGAGCCAGAGGTCTTGTTAGGGACGTGAGTTGCAAATGAAACCGCTTTCTATGAATTCACGATTCAGGTGTCTCCTCCTTCTGTCAGCCCTGGGTGTCTCTGCTGAGATTCGGGGCTCCCAGTTCTGGTGGTGCTGTTGGTGGACACCTGTCTGCTGGACACTGGGTTGATCCCACCAATGTCCCGTAAGCTCTGAAGAGTCATGTGATAGCAAGGGCAGTTGTACAGATCCCAGACTCAGCCCCAGGGGCCTTTAGCTTCCAACGAGCATGGTCACGACTTCAAATGGATGCAGCAGAAGCGGAAAGGGCAGGCTTTGGCCTACGTGGCCAATGCAGGGTTCAGACTGGTTCTGTCCAATCCTTGGGAAAGGCCCACGAAACCAGCAGGCTGCTGGGTGGCCTCAATGAAGAGCATATTGGGGACTGATCCCTAGCTCTTGATGGAGACTATGTAGGCCCCAATGATGGTCTTTAGCCTAGAATGGTTAATTCACGCAACAGAAGCTAATGAGGCATAACAGACGCACTGCAGCCCAAGCTTCATTGCCAGCTTGTTTCTTTAGTAGTAATAGTATCACCATAGTGCCTAGGAGCCCTCATCCGAGATCCGGCCCCCCTTGTGCTAGATCTTGTATGAACACAGGACTGTCTGAAAGAGCCAGCAGTCTTAAGTGTGAGTCGAGACTGACGGGGGAGTACAAGGAAACCATGAGGCAGTGTAGGACAGCATGCTGGGCAGGGGTCTCTGACACCAGCCATCTAACCATTGTAGGGATTACAAAGGCAAAGGAGGGTTTTGAAGGTGGATATGGATAACGAGGACAGCCGAATGGCTGCCATGCCGCTAAGTGTGCGTCCTTTAAACAAGTGCGGCATCTGGGAGTTTTGGCCATTATCTGAGCAGCCCCCATTCTGGCCAGTGGCAAGAGACCAGCCCTGCATTGCCTTCCCAGCCCCCTGTCAGCATCCCCTGAATCAAAGCTGAGTCTTCCCCTTCTCAAACACTGAATGTGTCTCTCTCTTCTAGACAACAGAACTTCTCCAGCTCATGAGTAAATTTAAAGAAATGGGCTTTGAACTGAAAGACATTAAGGAGGTCTTATTATTACATAACAATGACCAGGACAATGCTTTGGAAGATCTAATGGCCCGTGCAGGAGCCAGCTGAAGACGCTGGGGTTCTTGGAGTACAATGGAGAGCGCCTCCAGGGGAGGGCAGCCTGCCCGTGTAACCAGACCTCTGCCATCTTCACAGCCGAAGAGTGTGATGTGCTCTCTCTTTGGGAAGAAGCCCTGCGTTTCGTGTACATTGGAGACTGCGACTGACCGAGCCCATCTGCCTGCGTCACTCCAGCGCGCTCTTCCCATTGAGAGGAGTTAACTTCCTTTCTTAAATTAAATTTTGAAAGTGCCCTTTCCTAGGTTCCCTTTTCTGGTTTGGCCACAAAGAGTTTAGACTGCCCGACCTCTACTGGAATTGTACATAGACAAAGCTGGAAGTATTTTTTTTTCTCACTATTGCACTGGACTCGGACAGAGGAATGCAAAGTTGGTTTTGAAACAAGAGTGCTCTGGTTCTTTGAAGCTGCTTTCATGGTGTCAGCTTCTACTGAAACACTGACTGTGTCACAGTTCAGAGTAACTGAAGTTGACGTTTAGTGCAATGGATTTTTATTTTTATTGGGTTGAAAATTAGTCTGTAACTTAGTGGAACACTGGTTTCTAACCTGTCACTATGCATAAAGAGAGACGCTGTTCCTTTCCCTCTTGTTTTTGGCCCTTCTGCCACACGCTTCTGCCAGGCATAGGTGTCCAGTGCTTGAGTGGTGTGTAAACAGAGTTTTTTTCACAACAGGTAAGCTCTGAACTCTAGCTGGACTCACAGCCAGTGGCTTGAACCGAAGAGGTCAGAGCTGGGCCTCTGCAATCTCTCTCCTCCAGGTTTATAGGTTATTTAAACAAATGCCCTCCTAGGAAATCAGTTGATGGTCTGTTTTAAATGATATTCAGTGTGAAGCAGGGGGTTTCTTTCAAGCACTTTCTTTAAATACAAACAATATACTCACTGCATTAGTTCCATTTTTTTCCCACACTGCTTTAGTTACATATTCAATAACATCTAGTAATAGACATCAGTTTTTTTCGTTTGGTTTTGATAGTTCAAAATGTATTATGTTGTACATTGTTAAAGATCTAAATACATAAAATATAAGCAGTTTCTTGATGAATCTTTAATTTGCTAAATATTTTGATTCTGTAGAAAACTACTAATAAAACCCTAAAATGGAATTCCCAGTGTCACGTTTCTATCTCTTGCGCTCTGGTTTCAGTAGAGGAGGTGAACTCCTGTTACAATTGGGAGGAGGGATGTAATCCTAATCAGTCCCACCTAGTAGGTCCTCCAAACCCAGGCAGTTCCTGCCACGCCCAAATGCTCCAGGCTTGTATTGTGTCTATTTGACAGAGCTGGACACAACTCACAAGGAACTATCAGAACAGTTTTTAAAATGTCACTGTTACAGAGACTCTCATTTGTCTGTCATTTGCTCCTTACTTCTGAAAGTTGAATTTTTCCCCATGAAAAATCTCTGCCCAGGAAGGAACCCCCCCTCAGAATGGGCATGAAATGCATTGCCAGAGAAGCATAGCCTACTTTAACCAAACCTCCTTTTATACAGATTCACCTCTTTGTGGTTCTGTGTCAGCACATTTAAAAAAAAAAAAAAAGGTCTTGTTGGAGAGCAAATATGTCAGCACTTGTTCGAGTATCCCAGCACACGCTAACCTGCTGTGGCGCCGACTTACCCTGGAGCTGTGAGCTGCTTCATGCTAACTCGCACAGCAGTTCCAATATCACTTTCCAGCTTGTGAGAGAAGCTATTGAGACACTTACCAGTGGGCATATACAGAGCCAGCCTGCTTCAGGTTGTTAAACAAAAATTGTCATGGAAGACCCCAACCAATGTTTTCCCCAGCCAGCTGGTCCTAAATTATGTAGCAGGGTCTCTGAATTCTGTAGTACCTGGTGCAACAGGGTGGAAATTCTCTGCCACCTTCATTTTTACCTTAAGGAAAGGGGTGGGGGGAAGATTAGTGGTTTATATATATACAACTTAATACAGTCAGTGCAATAGCCAGTACTTATTCCTCACCGCAGGAAGTTTGGGACTGGGATAAGCACATCTGGGGGATTTTTTTTCACTAAAACAATCAGCAGCAAAATGATCAATGTGACACACTTCAATTGACATATTTAGATTTCAGAGTTAACCCGTTTAAATTAATGGGGCAGTTTGCAGCCTCCAGAGATACTGTCTGAGGCAGAGAATAGTGAAAACGTGAGGCGTAGAAGCAACCCAGCTGTGAGGGCTAGAAACGGTAACTTTAAAAAACAAAAAACCCTCAGGTTTTGAAGCACAACTCTGAGGCAAGAAACAGATTCTACAGCCCAGAAATTCACAGGGCCCTGGCTGTCTCCCCCTGCTGGTAGCGAGTGGGAAACCAGTGGTAGGTGAACGACATGGCACACTTACATTGACACACCCTTTTTCCTGGGGTGTATTTTTCTCAACTAATATTGGTATGAAAGGTCCCCGAGGAATATTTGCTCATTGTAGTGTCCAGGTGAATATCCTCTGAAAGCAGATCTGTTTCAGAGAGGCCAGTGTAGGACACAGTCTGTGTAGTAGGGGGACCAATCTCCTTGGGAATAGGTTGGCTAGAGTACTCAGGAGGGGGTTAAACTAATAGCTGAAGAGACCACAAATCACACTAGGGTCCAAGATGGCTGTTTCCTTAGCCGATAGGTAGGGAAAAAAACCTGTGAGATCATAAGGGGCTTCAATTTGAGTGACATGCTGGAGTTCTCATACTGCCAGGCCTAAAACAGCCTTGGAATTTCTAAACATTATATCAATTTCCTAACTCAAAAAGTGTTGTAGGCAACGCAGGGGAGTTGTAGATTAGAGCTTGTCTAAACAGAGGCATAATCACAGAAGTAAAGGTTAATGGTAGTTTAGGTACAAGTGATCATGATTTGATCACATTTATAATGTTCAAGCAGAATAAAGTCCAGACTAGTAATATATACGCACTTGGTGCTTTAATCAGGCCAGTTTCACAAAGATGAAAACAAGTACCTGTCCTGCTTTGAGCAGGGGGTGGGACTAGATCCCTCCTGAGGTCCCTTCCACCCCTGATATTCTATGATTCTATAAATTAGGAGCCAAATCGGCTGGGAGGAATAATTTAATCAGAAAAATGCGAATGACAATTGGGAATTATTTATGAATGTCTTATGAGATGCCCCACAAGCCATAATCTAGGGAAAAGGCGGTGGTGGTTAAATTACATTATATAAAACAAATGGTAGAAAGGGGAAGTAGAGAGTAATGAATATAAATCAGAAGTTAGGAACTGTAGAAAATTGATAAAGGGAAGCTACGGGACACAAGGAGAAATGTATGGCCAGTAGCGGTAAGGACAATAAGGAGGTTTTAAAATCTCTTAGGAACAAAAAATACTGACAATGGTATTTAGTTCATTACTAGATGGAAATGGTAGAATTATCAATAATAAGGCAGAGGTGTTCAATAAATATTTCTGTTCTGTATTTGGGGAAAGACAATTCAGTCTCCTATGGTAGTAACTCTAGTCCACTAATATCTCTAGAGGATGGTAAACAGAAGCTATTAAAGTTAGATATTTTCCAATCAGCAGGTCCAGATAATTTGCATCCAAGCGTGTTAAAAGAGCTGGCTGAGGTGCTTGCTGAACTGTTCATGTTGATTTTCAGTAAGTCTTGGAGCACTGGGGAAGTTCCAGAAGACTGGAAGAAAACTAATGTTGTGCCAATTTTTAAAAAGGGGAAATGGGATGATGCAGGAATTATAGGTCTATCATGGATCCCTGGCAAGATAATGGAGTGGCTGATCCGGGATTTGATTTACTAATGAACTAAAGGAGGATAATGTAATTAATACAAATCAACATGGGTTTATGGAAAACAGAGCCTGTCAAACTATCCTTTTTTTGGTGAGATTATACATTTGATTGACAAAAAGATAATGTTGATGTAATATACTTAGCCTTCTGTAGGGCATTTGACATACTGCTCCAAGATATTTTGATTAAAAAACAAAAATGATATCAAATTAACAGGGCACATATTAAACGGATAGCTCTCAAAGTGCAGCAGTAAATGGGGAATTATCTAGTGGATCTGTTTCCAGTGGGGTTCCACAGGGATTGGTTCTGGTGCCCACAATTCAAGAAGGATGTTGATAAATTGGAGAGGGTTCAGAGAAGAGCCACGAGAATGATTAAAGGATTAGAAAATCTGCCTTTTAGCGATTGAGCTCTTTGAGTCTATCGATTTAGCTTAACAAAGAGAAGGTTAAGGGGTGACTTGTTTATAGTCTAGAAGTATCTGCCTGGGGAACAAATATTTAATAATGGGCTCTTCAGTCTAGCAGAGAAAGGTCTAACACCAACCATTGGCTAGAAGTCGAAGTTAGACAAATTGAGACTGGAAATAAGGTGAACATTTTTAATAGTGAGAGTAATTAACCGTTGGAACAATCTACCCAGGGCTGTGGTGGATTCTCCATCATTTTCAAATCAATGTTGTATGTTTTTCTAAAGTCTGCTCTAGGAGTTGGTCTAGATGATCACATTGGTCCCTCCTGGCCTTAGAATCTCTGAAGCTGTCTGCCTTCCAAATGGTTAAGGGTTAACTAAAATGACAGGGCTGCCAAACCCTACTCCTACCCTGCCTGTTGGCTGAGAGAAAACCTTAGGGCTGCCACCAATTGTAATGGTGAAAGCCTGGAAGAAAGCCCCTATTTGCGGCTCTGGGAGAGGTGGTGGCAGCTGTCACTCTGCCCATTGCATTCCGTGAGTTAAGAACAGCACTGTGGCTCACATGCACAGCTGCCCCTGAACCTTTTAGGGACCAGTCCACAATTGTCTCTGCTATAACTGACTACCGCTGTCTCAGCGTCCTCTGTTTGTCTCCGGAGCACACAGGCACGAGGCTGCCAGTGGCAGCCTATCATGGCGCTTGTTACTCCAGGGTCCATTTTTAAACTTCAAAACCTCTTTCTATTCTTTGTTCTGCCCCAGGTTTCTGGTGTGGTCAGTCATCTCTCCCTGTCACTGTGCTCACTGTAACAGGGCAAGACCCTCTGAGTGGAGGTGCTGCAGGCTGCAAATTATTAAAAAAAAAAAAAAAATTAAAATGATCAATCGTGCAGCTGGCCAAGTTACTGGCATGATGCTTCTGAACCAAGATGTCAAGGGAAGTGCTGGGCTTGTGTGTGGGGCCGTGGTGTTTATACTTCTGCCCCGTTGAGCATTATCTTTTACAATCTAACTTGGATCAGATCACAACAATACATTTAATCGTGGACAAAGTGTACTAGAGCCTTTGGTAGTCAATAGAATTTTAATTTAAATACAGTACATTTAAGCACAACCCAAAAGTCGGCCCTGCACGCTAGCATCCACTCACTGCACTCAAATTCAAAAGTGAATTCATTTTAGTTCTTAGTTTACGTGATTTTACATGGTCAGGCTCTTCCTACAACCAGGTTGTTTTATAAACAGTACACACCCCATTCATCAATCTGAAATGAAAACCATCTCGCTCAGACTTCACTGTAATAGACAGCAAGCGCATACCTGTAAAGGGACGCCAACTTGCACACGAATTAAAGCAACATCTAAGTAACAGAACTGAAAGACTGGAGGGGAGAAATGTTGTTAGTGCATTCGACAGCAGCTTGTGTAGTCAATATTACCGTTTCCACTCTGTACTCAGGATCCAATTCTCCAAACAAGTGGGCCTTTAACACACGACTGCTGTGCTTAATGTTAATGCGTGCACGTGTTTCCAGGTTTGGTGCCTTCGTTTCCTCTCCTGTTTATGAACATCTCTTACACAGTAACAGGCAAGAAAAATATTAAGTAGAAAAATTAGATTGTGCCACCACAACCCAAGGACACATGGAGTACCTGAGAGGAGTTAACTCCTTTTGAAAAACTGCCTAGATTTCAAGTTATTGGGGGCCCTTTTAACTTAAAATGTACAGGGAGAATCACGCTCTGCTCAGTCAACTCTCCTTGAAATGGGTTTGCTAGGCTGAAATGTGCCAGTTCTAATCCCTTTCATACAGCACTGAAGACTGAGCACTGAGACAGAGCATTTAAGGCTTACATTCAGCTGAGGTGCAAAAATCCTGTATCCAAACTGGCTCCCACCTCCTGGACGGATGGCTGCTTCGCTCATCCATATTGTCACTGATACATCCTGGAAAACTAGTGAGGTAAGATCAATGGGTTTTTCATGCAACTGGTGTCACAAATGGTTCTTCTCCGGCCACCCACTTAGAAATGGCCATTTTAAATAATCCCGTAGGAACATGGCTAACCCTTCTCCCGGTGAACTTTCAGGCTTTTGCTTTGCTGAGCCTTTCTTTAAAATTCTTCTCCCTGGTATGTGGAGGTTTTATTACTCACCTGTGCCTGCCTGCGTGCCTTTGGGGCCCCTCTGCTTCCCAAATGTAAAGACACAGAGTCCTGCCACTTGCTTCTAGTCTTCGCCTTGGCAGGCGCTCACTTCCTGCTCTGTATATAACCATCTGCCCGGAGGAACCCTCTCCTCTTCCTGTGACCGCTGCACACACTTCCCTCCCACCTCCTGCCTAACCTGCATGCTAGCCACAGCACTCCACCACCAAGCTTTGTCTTCTGCAAATATGCTAAGAAATTGCTATGGACGCTATTGTAAAATGTCAGTATCTACCTGCTTGCAGTCCTGGAACGTTCAATGATAGACTGTCTGCTGTATCTTGGCCCCTCTCTGAGCATTCCTGACCCACAAGGGATGGAGGGGAGGGGAAGGGCTTTCCAACAATCATGTATTTTAAAGGAAAATTCCCGAAGAAACTCAGTGTCACCTCTCCTCTTACCACTCAGTAATTAGAACCACCTAGGGACTAGTGTAAGGAAATCCATGTTCCTCCATGTTTTTTTCCCTTGACTACTGACTATCAAACATGTCTGCCTTGGTACATGCCAAGGTATTATGCTTAAAGGATATAAAACAGGTACTTTCTCGCTCCATGTCTGAATGCCTCATTTCCCTGAGGAGTGAAAGCTGCTTTCTAAGAGGCAAAGGCAACCTGGCTGGCTTCCTGGAGCTGCTGGTTTCAACTGTGACTTGATGCTGGCTTGTAATCTGAATACATGAAAAACCTTAACTCCTCACATCTTGGAATACAGCCTCTCTGCTCCCAGAGATAAGCCAGCCGGTTGCGAGAGGGAGACCTGACAGCAAGGGAAGTCAGAGAACTTTGAAAGATCACTTCTGAATTTAAGGTTGCTTTACATATTTCTTGCCTTAGAATTCTGTTCCTGAGCATTTGTTATATGTAAAGTTTCTAGGAGCATTTGCACAGGGGTTACCTTTGCAGAGCCCCAAGCCACTAGCTAACACTGTCTGTCTGTCTAGCTGAAAGGTTACTGTACTACTGCCTGTCACAAGCCCAGGCTCCAGTGCAGTTATGGTTGCAGATTCTCAGAGGATACACTGTTACTTCACCCCTGACATTTATGATTAACTCCAATATTTTGACCAAGCCCCTTTTGCCTATGTCCAAGTTCTTTATAAACTCAGATTCCTCTGAGAATAGATTTTAGAATGTGTTCAGTTTCTGGAGTACATGATCTGAGCTGCACATTCTTCAAGGTCACTTATGGCTTAAGCTGGTATACTCCTTTGTGGAGCAAACGTGGGACGTCGGAGACCTGGCCGTTGTATCTGTGGAGGGATCTAGTTGATGGCTCTGAGGTGTGGGATTCAGCAGCCAACTTCAGGAAATAGTGAGGCTAATGAGGGTCTAAACCCAAACACAACAAGCTGGTGATATTTTGCAGCTGGCTCTGAGGGGGGAAATCAGTTCTGCAGTTTGATCTGAATGGGAGAACTGTACTACTGCGTAAGCTGCAGCAGTGGACAGACCCACAGCCATCCCACTTGCCACTAGGCCAAGATACACTGGCACCAATGTAAAATCAATACAGGCAGCAGCATGTGAACTTTCAGTGCAAGTTCTCTTGCATATGAGCCTTCTTAGAAGTCATTTATTGTCCATCACTTAAAGCATCCTTGCACTAGGTCTGCAATGTTAGTACCGGGCACAGACTGACTGTAGCCACCTCCTTGGTTCTTCCGAAACTATAAACCAGTCTGGCTCGAACTAGATTTTCATTGAACGCCTGCCTGGTTATTTTACTCCAGCAAACAGCTGTTCCCCTTCATTTCCTCACTCGCTTCTTAAAACCGTTCTTGTAAGTCTGGAATATTTCTTTTCAGACTTTTCTGGTTTCAAAGGGTTTTCCTTTGCGTCATTTTCTCAGCAGCACACAAGTGCCTTTAACGAGAGGAGCGAGTATGAAAACCTCACCCGGGGACTCCTGCTGCTGCAGGGTGCATTTTAAGGCGACAGAATTATTGCTTCAAAGCATATGGTTTCCTATTAGAAGGATGGACCTGGGAATGCAGAGCCCCTGGCTTCAAACCCGATCTATAAAGATTTCTCATTGACTTACATTTCTCTCAGCCGTTATCTAAAATATATGTTAATCATAAACACCAAACTTGACACTAACCACCTCCCTTGCTGCAGGGGAACCTAACCCCCACCGGTGGGGAAATAGTGAGCATGTGTTGCCGGAACTAGTCCGTGTGGGATGAATGCAATCCGAAGCGGACTAAGGTGGTGTAGTTCGTTGCAGGGTAGCGTCAGTCTCGGGCCAGGCTAAATAGAGCTGAAGCTGGGCTCGCATGCTTTGGATACACTTTGATTTCAGCATCAGGATTTCGTCCAGTTTGGTCACATACTTTTCAAAATCCTAGAGTGGAAAACAAATCAACAGAATTAATGCTGGCCGATGGATGATGGGGCGGAGGGGGAATAACTAGCACGCACAGAGTGAGGTGTGAGGAAAAGAGCTGCTCTTCGGAAGCGGTAAATAAAAGTACGTTTTGCATTCTACTTCCGTTGTCAGCGAAGCACTCAATATTCTCTTGGGAAAGGCCTGACCTTGAAAAACAGCACAGCTCTTTTTGCAAGAGTCTTGGGGCCCCAGCTCCTGGGGCTAACTGGCTTATTTACTGATCCCCCTGTACTTCTGTCTTCCAGTGAAGTTAGTGCTGGCAAAGGGGGCTGGATCATAGGTCGGGATGGTAACAGTCCTACATAACTCTGGTATTGATTGGGTGCCAGATACAGTAGTAAGAAAGCACATTCTCCAGTTCAGCTGTACCCCCCTCTTCTCTCCAATCTACAGGAAAGATGCAATGCAAGCCCGTTCCTATCAATGCACCTCAGTCCTGACCTGGGGGGAATCAGCACTGTGATAGTCTCCATAGCCCATTTACTCTTAGGTCCCCCTCACTTGGGCCTGTCCACGTGATTTTTTGGGGGGAAGGGAAGGTGGTGGGGATGGGCTGGTGATATTGATACCTGTATACTAAGAACTGAACGGAGTCCATTAGGTCACATGGTAGGAATTTGTGGTTTTGGTAAGGAAGCTCTGATTCAATTCCAAAGTAAATTTAAATTTAAAGAATTGCTGTCAGCGATTGGTTACAGAGCACAATCACTTAGAAACAGCTGAACTGTGTGTTATGCAGTTTGGATGCTCTACAACTTGTTATAAGGGGATTTGTGTTTCTAGATTATTATTGTATCAAGGATTATTAGTTGGTGTTTTACTAGGGAAAGAATACTGCCTGTGTCAATCATTTTATTGGAAGGCTGTATCTGTGTCTTCCATGTACTTCCATAGCTACCTTCAAAACCCATGCCCAAGGAAAGAGATTAAGGGGGCAATAGGTGGGCTATTCTAGGAGCACCCCAAAACCTGTTTTTCAGGGTAACACACCAATGCCATGGAAAGACTCTTACTTGCCCCTAGGGAGCAGGTGAATATATTTTCCAAGTCCCTTCCAATGAATGATAGAAATTCAGGCGGAAAAACTGAATATTAAAAAAGGAGAGCTGCCTCTGGCTAACCAAAGGAGTATTAGCATGGCGCTTGTCGAGCCCCTTACTGAACATCCCTGGTACGTTATTCAGTAAAGAAGCAGCTAGAAAGCTTGGTAGACTTGCCACATGGTGGCTCCCATTCTGAATTCTCTCAGGCAAGACTCCCTGCAGCCACACTTGAAGTTTGAAGCTGTTTGGAATGAAAATGCCTTTGACCAGAGGTGATGCAGAAGGGGAGCTTAGCTTCAGTGATACGGACAGAGAGCTGAAAAGGCAGCAAGACTTTGATCGGGGACATGGAAAGTAAAACAATTCTAGGTTTAGAGGAGCAGAGGGCCTTGTTACAAAACCAGCTGAGACCTGTGTGCTTTTACAAGCAATAGAAGAGGATAACCCGAGAGCACTGGCTGGTAACAATGCACATGGGGCTGTGCGGATGCCTGCACAAGGTAATGGCATCCAAGGTGCGGATTGTGACAGTTATCCAATTTCCTGTGATATCCTGGACAAAACTGACTGAATTAAGTTACACCTTATTGAATTAAGTTAAGTATTTTTGGAGTTCATTGTATTACAAATGCAAAGGAGTATGGATTATTGTGGGACTGTATGGAACTTCTTTAGGAGGAAGACAAGAGAGTCATGCAATCTCTGGGAAGTGTTGTGAGCTTCAAAAGACTATGCTGAACAACGTAGCAGACATGACTGATCTTTTGGGACAATCTCTGAGAAGTGGAATTCCTAGGAACTACTTAGGAGGAGTGGATTGCAGACTTCCCCCTACGGACTCAACTTCTGAAGCTTCGGAGGGGCGGGGGAAGTGGGGGGGGGTTGCCTGCTGCTCACCTGTTACATTAGGGAAGTTCAAAGACAAACTGTATAAAGGAGTAACTGACTTACTAATGAGTGTGCTTGTTCTGAGCGAAAGCTGTTATGAACATGTGACCACAGAAAACCCCCTGGGTGGAGCTTGAAGGACTTATCACCACCTTGAGTCCTGGTTGCAGCCGGGGTGATCTCTGGTAAGCTTATTAGCATACACACAGGTTCTTTTATTGTTTCAATATCTTTTCTCTGTAATGCTTTTACCCTAAGGATCAATGTGTTTTTGTAGAATGAGCTGGGTGGTAATGTACCTGTGGTCAATTACACTGTTAACTCTCTCTGAGGAGAGAAGTGAAGCAGGCCTGCTTGGGTAGTCTGTCTTTTGCTGGGGATATCACAACATAGTCTGGGAACTGTGCAGCCTGGAAGTACCCTGATCAGGAGGGAGAGACACATGGGTCTCCACCCCAGAGAGGGGATAGGAAAGGAGCCTGGAGTAGGAACCCTCCCTGGACCTTAAAGGGGGAATACAGGGGCAATTGCCCTAAACTGTGACAAGGATATTCTAAGGCAGTGGCTCTCAACCTTTCCAGACTACTGTATCCCTTTCAGATACTACTGTATCTGATCTGTCTTGTGTACTCCCAAGTTTCACCTCCCTTAAAAGCTACTTGCTAACAAAATCAGACAAACATACCAAAGTGTCACAGCACAATATTACTGGAAAATTGATTTACTTTCTCATTTTTACCATATAATTATAAATCAATTGGAATATAAATATTGTACTTACATTTCAGTGTATAGTCTATAGAGCAGTATAAACAAGTCATTGTCTGTATGAAATATTAGTTTGTACGGACTTCACTAATGCTTTTTATGTAGTCTGTTGTAAAACTAGGCAACTATCTAGATGAGTTGATGTACCCCCAGAAGATCTCTTCATACCCCCAGGGGCACATGTGCCTCTGGTTGAGAGCCACTGTCCTAAGAAATCCGTAATGTGACTGAGGGAAGCAAGCCAGAGCTGCGGTGATGGAGCAGGGCACAGTAGAAAGAAACTGGGAGAGCGAGGCCTTGCTGACTAGGAATCAACAGATCTGTGGTGGGACAGGTAAGAGAATCCCAAATGAGAGACTGATGTGTGAGGACATTTTACTAACGTCTATGTACAGGGAGACATGTTTCTGTACTACTGACTGTCATTTAACCCACACTGCAGTGACAAAAGCTTCATGCGGGACATGAATGCTGTGATATCCCTGGAGACTGGTGTGAGATAAGAAAAAGATGTTTTAAATTAAACTGTTCGTCGTCAGCACGTCATTCTCAATCTCTAGCCAAGAAACTGGCAGAGTGGAGATCAGCCAAACCACAACAAGTCTTGGAACCGAGCAGTCTCCTATTAATCTGACTCGGGGGTCAGATACAGGTAGGCTCCAAAAAAGGGGAGAGACTGAGAACAGGAATTGATGGTGGGATGTCACTAATTCAGATGAATGCTCTTTAGGATCCTTACAGACGTTCAGTGAGCACTGAAGTCATCATTTGAAACAAACACTTACTGCTGCCGACATCTGATTGATCAAGGTCTCTTCCTTAAAACACAGGGATGCCATTTCATCCAGCTGCTCTCGATGGGCTTGAATCACAAGCTGCCTAATTAACATAACAAAAAAATAACGATGGTTACGTCGCCCTCCGTTCCACCTGTAACGATTGTTAGTGGGCTCTGACAAACTTCTAAGGAGAGGAAATTCCACAGATGGAGGGCTTCAGCTGGGAAAGCCCTGCCACTGAACATATTCAGGCAAGACCTTCATGTCGTGCACACGGATGTCACTCCATTGACTTCAGTGGCCTATGCCAATTTACATCAGCTGAAGAACTGGCCTGGGGTATTTGAACAGGCTTCAGCTGCAAGCACTTCTCAGCTGGTCTTTGCTGTGATGATGGGGTAGAAGAAAAGAAGAGTCTTCAACACCTTGAACTGAGTCTAGAAGTAGGCAAGAAGCCAGTGCAGAGACCTTAGCACAGAAGCTATGTATTTATGCTGGCCCACACCCCAGAGAAGGTTGAGCAGCTACCGTCTGCACAGGTCTGAGCCCCAAGGACAGTGGATTGCAGTAGTCTAGCCATGGATGACTAAGCGGGGAGTGGCCCACAGCTTCTTGGCTAGTCATTGATGGCACAGTGGCCCATAATGCCTCTTACCAGCTGGAATCCAGGAGCAAAAATGCTGCCCAGTAGGACTGACTGTGAACCATGCTGGTGAAAGTCAGGCACGTGACCTTCAATACACAGTGCAGACACCTCTAGGTGCTTCTCTCTGCTAGCAAGCACTGCTTCTGTCTGAAATGGGTTGGGTCACAGCCAGTTCATCTGGATCCATGGCTGTTAGATAATGGGAGGGCAACGTCTAGCTCAGAGGTGGGCAAACTACGGCCCATGCGCCACATCCGGACTGCGGGACTCTCCTGCCCGGTCCCTGAGCTCCTGGCGCAGGAGCTGTTCCCCCTCCCCCACCACCTCAGCTCACTGTGCCGCCGGCGCAATGCTCTGGGCGGCAGGGCTACAGCCTGACCCGGTCTCTGTGCTGCGCGGTGACGTGGCTGGCTCCAGCCAGGCCATGCGGCTGCCTGTCCTGGTGCTCTGGGCGGCGCGGCTGTAGTGCCGCCAGTCACCAGGGTAAGGGGGCAGGGAGCACGGGGGGTTGGATAGAGGGCAGGGGAGTTCGGGGTGGTGGTCAGGGGGTGGGGGTGTGGATAGGGGTCGGGGCGGTCAGAGGGCAGGGAACAGGGGGGTTGAATGGGGGGAGGAGTCCCAGGGGGGCAGACAGGAAGGAGGGGGGGGGTTGGATGCAGCTGCGGGGGGCAGTCGGGCAGGGGTTCTGGGGGCAGTCAGGGAGAAGGGGTAGTTGGATAGGGCAGGGGTTACAGGGGGGCAGTCAGGAATGAGAGGGGGGTTGGATGGGGCAGTGGGGGTCTGGGGGTGGTCAGGGGACAGAGGGGTGGATGGGGCAGGGGTCCTGGGGGGAGGGGGAAGGCATCAGGGGGCCGGGCCATGCCTGGCTGTTTGGGGAGGTACAGCCTCCCTTAACCAGACCTCCATACAATTTCAGAAACCCAATGTGGCCCTCAGGCCAAAAAGTTTGCCCGCCCCTGGTCTAGCTTTTACTAACTTGACTGTAGGTGTCTGATTTCACTATCTGGTTAACTGGAGTGGCTGTTTCATATTTGTTTCTGTAGGGATGCAGTAGTTATCTAACAACTTCTCTATATATCTGACTCCAAACAAGTGTGCTTGTGTGTGTGTGTTTGTATAGTACACATAGCACTATATAAAACATTTAAGCAAACGTACAATGTGTTTGTTCAGTGTCTCTAGTTCACACAACAGAAGATAGTGTAGTAGATACAAACTTACTGTGCCTTTCCCAGGGCTTCTCTGTGCCGGTTTGATGTTTCTGACGTATCAATCTGGGCGCTAATGATGGATGGATTTGGGCGAGTGTTTTGATTTGCTAATGATCTGATCTCTTTGGTAACGGATCTTGAATCCTGTTCTGCAGCATCAAAACAGTCTTGTGTAAAAATACTTTGCATCAGTTTATTCTTAAGCAGCCCTATTTCCTCACCACTGAATGACAACTTGAATGTATCTTCAGCATGGTTCAAGTCCTTGCTCCTGAATTCTGATCTGGACTGCAGTGGGCTGCTTTCTCTGGAGGGGGATGAAGTTGTACACTCCACTCTTCCTGCATTCAGAATGGATGGTGCACATGAAAAGTAACCCTTTTCAGGCAAATCAGCATGTACAGTCTGAGACGGGGGCCCAGCATTGGGTCCTTTACCCATGCTAGATTTTTCTGGGCCGCTCAACAGGCTACCAGTGGTATTCTCAGAATCAGCATCATACTGCCTGCTGTTATCCAGGTATTCTCTGCACTTTAAGTTACGAAGCAACAATTCATCTTCATTCTCTCCACAAGGGTTTTTGACTCTCACAGATGCTGATGCTTCTGTCAAGTCTTCATCTCGGACAGATAAACCATTAATAGAACTCTGATGTGTGTTCCATGGAGATGAACCTCCAAGGCTACAAGAAGGCTTTGCATCACGACAGGACGGCGAGAGCCGCTTGTTCTCAGTTTGTGGGGAGTGCTGCAGAGTGGACTTCCTTTCACCGTGATACATTTGTTCACCCAGCTCTGGCATGCTGCCCGTTGGTGAGGCTTTATTTCTAGGAAACTGCCTGGCCTCTCCCTCTAATCTTTTGCTGGGGCTACAGGTTTTTCTTTCCAACATCTGTTTCACTTGGAGAGCCTTTTCCTGATCAGAAAGGATGTTCTCTTGATCAGCTGCCTCCTCACTGTCAAGGAGAGACATTGTCAGAGGGGCCATCAGCTCAGAAGTGAATTCTGATGAAGTATTGAAAGCTCCACAGGGGCTAGTTCCATTTTTTAGTTTCTTCCCTTCTAAGTTTCCTGCAACTGGAGCTTGTCCGTCTTTGATGGATTCTTCCCTTTGTGCACGTGGAAGACTGCTCTTGTTGCATTTTGTAGTCCCTGAATCCAGTACGTGGGGAACATGTGAACTTTGTGTCCCCTTTTCTGGGAATGAGGAGCTTTCACCGGGATAAACTAGATGTCTGTATTCGGATTTGTATTGTTTGTGATCAGGGGGTAAATCTTTGCTGTTTTTCCAGGTACTGACAAGTTCTTCCCGCAAGCAATAAGGTTTTTCTGCAGTATTATTGTTCACAGAAGAATCAATAGTGAAGTCATCCTCTGTGCTCCAGTCAGACTGAGTCTTGCTACTTTCTCCATCTATAATGGGCTCCCCCGGTTCTGGAAATGCAAAGCCCTTCCCATAGTCCCAGCTGTCATTAAGTTCATGCTCTTGTGTATGTGTTGCATGTTCGAAAAATAAACCCTGTCTCTCTCGGCCTTTCTCCTCCTCACTTTCTTGTTCTCTCTGATGAAGGAAAAATGAAAGTTGGCTGCTCTCACTGGTGTTTCTTTTAACTTTCCTTTGGTTGGATATAGGTGAGAAAGAGTCTTCACTAAAATCACTGTCGTCCAGGTCTTCCAGCAGCATCCCCTCTTTGCATTGGGAGTCCGTGGGAGGAAGGCTCCGGTCTTGTTTAACTCTAATTTCCTGGGGCTTGTATTGGGCTAAAAACCTCTCAAGTGGTTGATAGTTCAACTTCTGCTGTAGAATAGGTGGCTGCTGAAACTGCTGGTGGTAAAGGCGCAAATGTTGTTCCCTTTCTTTCTGATGTGGAGGGAGCTTTGCCCAGGTTTCAATGCACTGTTTGGTAAAAACATTTGCAGAGCGCTGACTGCTGTCTGATGGGTGATTTCCATCTCCAAAGGAAAAGCCGTTTCTGGAAATGAGCTGTTTTTGTACAGGTTGCACTGTCTGTACTTTCAGGCATCTGACAGGCTGTTTATCTTGAATACAATTATCTCCTTGCCCACTCTCTCTTGTCTCTGGGACTGCAGCTGTAGCGGCAACACAATCTTTTGCAGTATGATGCTTCTCAGATGGCAGTGTCAGATCATCAATCTTTTTCTTCATGGGATGATGCCCTATCTTTAGCATTCCTTTAATGGGACTGGTGTGATTGAGCCAGGGTGAGCTTGGATTTCCTTTGTGGGCATGACCCTTGGCTCCTTTTGGGGTAGAGGAAAAAGGGACATTGGTTGGATGGAACACTGAAGGGGATGCCTTTATTCTCAAAGAACTTAAAGGATGATGGAGTCCTAGTTTTACTTTCTTTGGAGAGCTCTTATCTCCCACATGCGTGGAAGGAGAGTTTTGGATACGTTTTGGAGATACATTTCCAGCTATCTGACGTCTGTTTGTGACAGGGGTACAACATTTAATCCCTTTCTTCAGTTCTTTTACCCTGTAAATAAGGATTGTGCATTAGAAAAATTAAATGCTTTCAAATACACCTCTGCCTCGATATAATGCGACCCGATATAACACAAATTTGGATATAACGTGGTAAAGCAGTGCTCCGGGGGGGCGGGGCTGTGCACTCCGGTGGATCAAAGCAAGTTCGATATAACGTGGTTTCACCTATAATGTGGTAAGATTTTTTGGCTCCCGAGGACAGCGTTATATCGAGGTAGAGGTGTAATTTACAATCTCATTAGAGCAAACTAATACTTTGGTACATTAAATATTGACTTCAATGTCACAATTTGGATTTTAATCATTGGCTAATCCATGGAGGCATCAGATCATCTGCTACAGAAATGCAGTTACTTCTATGGAGGTTTGCAGCAGCTGTTTCAATAGGGAACAATAACAGTACACAACAGTTTAAATTAGGAAGTGAAGAATACCTCTGACCAGTTTAAACTGAAGGAAATTGTATCTACTTCTCCTCTCCTCCAAATCCCTCCTCAAGACCCACGTCCATCTTGATGTCTATAGGAAATTAATGAACTAACAACATGGCTTTTGGTGCAAGCTGATCTCAAGAACATTTTTGATTGTCTTTTTTATCTTTCTCCTCCACCCTTTTCTGTGTTGCTTTTGTTCTGAGTCCTTGCCCCGAAGAGTTCACAATCCATCTTCCTCTGGGTATGGACAGCATCTAACATATTCTGGGAAGTACCATAATACAAATAACACTAGAGTTTGTCAAGGAGGTTGGGGTTATGTTATGAGGAGTACCATGAGATTTGAATCAGTACAAGCTGTTAGGACCTAAATTATATATCATCTGAAAGAAGAATTTAAAAGACCCAGAGAATTAAGTGCCCCAATATAATAGTGTAGCAGATGAAGATTGTTTGTCACTGTAAGTTGCATTTTTTGCTCTTTGCCCTATGAACTCACCAGTTGATGCAATCTAAATATTTTCATCCCAAACCATTACTCCTTTTTGACTCTCAACATGGAAAATTTAAGTCACCTACCTGTCAGCATATCGTAACGTGTTCAGGGTGTGTTCCGTAGCTATGTGGCTAGGTGACACATTAGCTATCATACACGTCTTAGAATTTCCAATGAAAGAATCTTTTAGTACCTTGGAGGAGGAGGGAAAATATAGCTTAAGATTCTTAGTAACTAGTGTATTTCTTTTAAACAATCCAGTTTACAGTTTAGAACCAAGTGTTCCTCTCTTCTCCCACCTAAACAACTTGTCTCTGTTGCGATTTTTCATGTAAGATTTAAAATGAATTCAAGTGTTGAATCTGTCCTTTAAACAAGCCCATTTTCTTACTGGTCACCCCAAAAGTGGTGGTGTGTTTGGGAGAATAAAGCATATGTTATAATTAGAGTAACCCAATACTAATTAAAGCTTGCATGATAGTACCACAAAGAATGTAATCACAAGACTGTCTCTTTAAGTGGTTGTCCGCCATATGAACATTTCAGAACAATTGGCCTACAAGATTCTCCATATAGAACTTCACACAGGAATAAAATAATGTTATCCTGGAGTTTAGTGAACTCTCCACCACATCATTCCCCGGGGACCAACTGGCATTAACCCTATGAATCAGGGCTTTGGAGCGGAGCCTGGAGCTGGAGCGTGGAGCAGCTCCGGAGCAGTGGAGTTGCAGGTTTTTGCCTGGAGCTGGAGCGGAGCCAGAGCACAGCTCCAAAGCCCTGCTATGAATGCTGATCTTTCCTCTATGATCAGAATGCATGCTTGGGAAGCTATGCAAGTGTCCAGTCTCCAAGGGGTTAACAATATACCAGGGGTAGGCAATCTATGGCACGCGTGCCAAAGGCGGCACGCAAGCTGATTTTCAGTGGCACTCACCCTGCCCGGGTCCTGGCCACCGGTCCGGGGGGCTCTGCATTTTAATTTCATTTTAAATGAAGTTTCTTAAATATTTAAAAAACCTTATTTACTTTACATACAACAACAGTTTAGTTATATATTATAGACTCATAGAAAGAGACCTTCTAAAAAAGTTAAATGTCTGACTGGCACGTGAAACCTTAAATCAGAGTGACTAAATGAAGACTCGGCACCCCCCACTTCTGAAAGGTTGCTGACCCCTCCAATATATAGTCACCAAATCACAGCTTGTTTCATTTTATTACTATCATTTCAACTCTGTTCAGTGCAGTGTCACTCACTGGCTTTGTTTTTGGTTTTACCTGAGTTAATTTGCTTTGCCGGAAAGGAGTATGAGCATGTTCCTGATCCAGAGCCCGAATACATTCCTTTAACTAAAAAGGAGAGAGAGAACAAAATGTATCAGTCACGCAACAAAAAGGAGAGATTGAACCTGCACCCAAAACTATGAGGTCACTATTTCCCCTATCTGGCAATAGCGCCTATCACCCTTATATCCTTAGGGCTGGTCTACACTGGGGGAGGGGGGGGAGGGAGGAGGAGAATCGATCCAAGGTACTCAACTTCAGCTACGCAAATAGCGTAGCTGAAGTCAAAGTATCTTGGATCGAATTACCTGGGGTCCACACGGCGCGGGATCGACAGCTGCGGCTCCCCCGTCGACTGCGCTACCGCTCCTCATTCTGGTGGAGTTCCGGAGTCGACGGTGAGCGTGTTCGGGGATTGATATATCGTGTCTTAACGAGACGCGATATATCAATCCCGGATAAATCGATTGCCACCCGCCGATACGGCAGGTAGTGAAGACATACCCTTAGACTACGCGTCCTTACACTAAGGAGTGGGGAAGGCTGCCAGCTTCTGGAGACCCACAGTTAAACATGTGCACAATAACACTTGCAGTCTTAAAGCCTGAGTGACTATTTCACCATCCCATAACAAAAGAGTCCCTTTGACAGATTAATAATGAACACACACAAAACATCAGGGCTACACTTTCAACACAGAGAGTGGGGGTTTAGCTATAGAACTCCCATTAAGATTAATGGGACTTGAGCAGCTAAATGCAAGTGTGCCTTCCTGAAAAGGATACCCATGATCTATTTTCTTGTTAATAATTATCGGCAAGAACAGCACGTTATCTTGGAGAAACATCTGCCTCTTGATTTATTCGGTGCCTATTAAAAGACTGACATTTTCAAATGTCCAGCACAAGTAGAAGTGTGTCACAATCCATAGCAGACTCTGATGCTTTCTATGGTGGAGGAAATGGACTGTGGGCTCATTGAGGCAAGCCATTACTAGTGAGAGTAGAGAGTACTAGCAGTGAGAGGAGAAAATATCTTGAGCTAGATTACAGTACTGTGGTAGTAACTCTAGCTTGAGACAGACTTTGCATTCTTAATGAGACACCCTCCACTTCAAATCACATTTTTTTCTGAATGTATTTTAATTATTGTTAGAAATTACACCTAAGAGGACTCTAACTGAAAGAGATTCTCTCTCCATTTTAGGGTTTTATACTGCTAACCATAATAAGTATCTGAGGACCTTCCATATGAAATCAATAGCAACAAAGTCTCTAGTGAATGTCATAGATTTTAAAGCCCAAAGTGACCATTATGATCATCTAGTCTGAACTACTAACAACATAGGCCAGAGAACCTCATCCAATAATTTTTGCACTGAGCCCATAAACTTGTTTGACCTATAGCAGATCTTTTGAAAAGATGTCCACCTTGATTTAAAGAGTTCAAGTGATGGAGAATCTGCCACAACCTTAGGTAAGTTATTCCAATGGTGAATTACTCTTAAAATTCTATGGTGTTTCTCCCTTTTTGGGGTAAAAACTCTGCTTGGGGTAGGGTTCAATGGTAGACCCCTGTGATCGCACCTTGAGGGGAGATTAGAGAAGAAAAAGTTTCTCTTTTCAATTTATTCACAAATTGCTTTGTAATGCACCTTTAGTCAGTTTCACTCTGTCTTGCATAGTCAATTTCCTCTAATTTGTGTGGGTTATTCACACAGCAAGAAGTGAAAAAAAAATTTCAACTCTAAAACAACAAAAGTTGGTAGGGAGACTCATGAGTGGGCTTTACTCCTTTTAACAGGAAAATACTTTAAACTCAAACTCACTAATATCAAGTTGACTCTCTCTCTTTAAACACTTGTTTCAATGAGCTTATAAATGTCTTCATAATATTTCCTTTCAGCATTAAAAGTCTCATGCTTTTTCCCCGGCCCGAAGGGAAATTTTCTGGAAAGTATGATAAAAATTCATCCAGATTTTTTGGAATTACAGTGGAACCTAAGAGTTACGAACCCCTCGGGAATGGAGACTGTTCGTAACTCTGTTCAAAACATTATGGTTGATCTTTCAAAAGTTTACAACTGAACATTGACTTAACACAGCTTTGAAACTTTATTATGGAGAAGGAAAATGCTGCTTTCCTTTTATTTTTTTAGTAGTTTATGTTTAACACAGTACTGCACTGTATTTGCTTTTTTTCTTTCTTTTGTCTCTGCTGCTGCCTGATTGTGTACTTCCGGTTCCAAATGAGGTCTGTGGTTGACTGGTCAGTTCGTAACTCTGAGATTCTACTGTATGAGAACAGAGGCAATCGGGGAATGGTTTTCCTCCCACTTTTCAGAGGCATAATTTTGCATTCCGATAACAAATAAAGGTGTTGTACACAAATATTACAGTAGGTTCCACCACATAAAAATCACACAGCAGTGTGAAATGTAAAATATTTACCTGCGTATATGACTCAAGTGGATGGAGATAAGGTTGTTGTAGGAACCCTGGATCTAAATTGCCGGATTTCTGTGTCTTGTAACAGTTTTTTGTGGTATACTAATGGACAGTGACCCCAGTGACAAATGGTTGGAACATTAGAATGTGTTTATATGCACAAAATTAGAGTTGAGATTATCACCATAATAATAATAAATACTCTCCAATTCTAGAGGGCCTTTCAGTAGTGGATCTTAATGTTTTCACAAACTTGCATTAAGCCTCGCAGAAAAAGAGAACCTGAATTTACTATAGAAAATATGGCATGGACTTACTATAAAATATCTGACTTTTCAGTGCTATGATTATCTGGCTGTAGGAATATATTTAAAAAGTTGTTTTTCCTCACCAAGTCTTTTTCTTCTAATCTGATTCATGACTAGAGAGCAATTTAATTGTCAGCATTTAGCACTGTGTATTTTCCACTGGGATCCATCCACACGTTACTTCCTTGTTTACTGTCAGTCTAAGAACCAACCTAAAGAACAATTACAAAAATCTTTCCTACAAATGTGAGTAACCTACAGCTAAAAGGCTTTGGTTTATTTCTGCTCCTTCCATTTTTGTTTGTTTGTCTGAGTCTCTGGCATCAGCTGCCCTCTCGCTGCCAGCCAAGTCAATGAAAGAGATCCTAGAAAAAAACAAAAGATGCTTTTACTTTAGCTTCTTTTTTTAAGCCGACAGCAGCAACACACGATACCATCAGTAGAAAGATGAAACATTACCACCATGAAACAGGGTGAAATACCCACTGCAAGCGTCTCAGAGGCATCACAGTAATGAAATACCAGTAGCTACTGGAACAGAGTCAGAGCATTCTGGCACTGTAACAAACACTCATAACAGGAAGTCTAATTACTTGTGATGAGAGTGCTCCACGGTTTAATGGAACAGCTATTTCAGTTCTCATCTCTAGATGATCACAATGCCAGTAATTTGAGAGAGAACACAGATTACTTAAAAAAGAGTAACTTTTTGGGTCTCCTTCCAGCTAAGACAGATGTTTCATTCGAGAGTTGTCTGTCCTAATCAGATAGAAATGCAGTGCAGTTTATAAAGCAAATTAAAGGGAAGTAACTGATGCACTGAATTGTCAGATGGTTTCAGAGCTATGTTCCTGCTGCTCTTTCTTCCCCCAAGATCTCCATTTGTTCTCATAGTCTTCCCTAACTTTCCTCTTTGGCTGTTAGCTATTCTACTGATCTGTAATTTCTCCCTCTCTCTTCCTCTTCTTCCACAATATCCCCATCCTCTCCTATCACCTGCATCCCTCCCAGCTTCGTCACTCCTTCAATAACTAAAAACCTGGCACACCTATATAACCATACATCCTTCTTTTTGTAATCTTATGCACTCTTCCTCCCTCCTTCTTCCTCCACCCTCCCAATTAGTTGTTGCTCAGACTTGCTCTCTTGTCTTACATTTAGAATAAGCTCTTTGGGATAAAGATTGTATCTTACTTGTTTGGAAGGTGCCTACCACATTTTTAGACATGCAAAAATAATAATAAGCAGCTGACCATCTTTTCTCTGACTAGGCGGGAAGGATACCCCTTACTGCTGCAACCATTCAGTAAGGGCCTCTGGTACTGGGTCACTATTCTACACAGCCCAGGAGCTCAGCAAACACACCTTCAAATCACAACTTGCATCCTGACTGTCCTTGCACTTGACTTCTTCACTACCACTCGCTAACCATCTACGGCTGTTCTGCCATTGCAGCTGTGCATGGTCTCATTTAAAGCCAACAGGATGAAATTGAAATCTCTCTATCAAATTCAATAAGTCAGCTTCCAACCTCACCTCCCAAACATTCTGTTTGCAGAGTCTTTAATCTGAATCTGGATGATAGCATGAGAACGGGAGGAATCGGAGTTGACTCCAGTCGCCCCAGTGCTACGCTCCTTCCCACCCTTCAAAATTACCTGGAAAACAAACAGGACAAAACAAAGGTAAATTGTACGTACAAAACATGCACACTATTCATATCGCATATCGATTCAGAACCCCACGTATTGGTGTTCAGTGCAGCTGACAAAGGGTTTATAAAGTGAGACCGTCCGTAAGAATGTCAGTGTATTGAACTTCCATTCCTATTTGTTAAATTACTACAATAGAAAATCACGCGGAATAAATGTATGGTGGAAATGAAAAGAACAAAATGAGGCTTCAGAGGTTACTGTTAAGAACTCACGAGCAGGATGGTTTTTTTAAAAATCCATGTTCTAATCTCATCGAAAGGTTTAGTCAGCCAGAAATCTAAGCAGCATGTAATGTAGTGTGACACCACGTGCCAATCCACTCATCCATCTCTGTCCCCAGGAGCAAATGAAACATTGCCAAAGCAAGCAGCAAGGTTGACGTGATCAATTACACTCAGACTTAACTACCAAGAACAGAACAAGGCGAGAGGTGGAAGATGGGTTAAGGGACCTTCCGGGCTACAGCTCTGGTTAAAGGCAACAAAGAGTCCTGTGCCACCTTATAGACTAATAGAAGTATTGGAGCATAAGCTTTCATGGGCGAATACCCACTGCGTCTGACGAAGTGGCCATTCACCCACCAAAGCTTATGCTCCAATACATCTGTTAGTCTTTAAGGTGCCACAGGACCCTCTGTTGTTTTTGACAGATCCAAACTAACACGGCTACCCCTCTGATACTCAACTCTGGTGAAGTCTCTGTCCCAAATCTCTGAAGAGTCACAAGATTGCTTCAGCGAGCCCACCCACAATGGGCATCACAAGGAAACAAAATAGAGTCTATATTATAGTTTCTGGAACAATAAGAATACAATAAAATGTTAACCTAACAAAATCAAGATGCTCTTTAGATACATATATACAGTGTTCATGCCCTCGACTGGCTGTCCACTCTCAATCAGCAATCTAGCTGGCTGCTATAGCGCCTGAATATTTGTTAAACCAGAGCTAAATGCAGGGAGAGTTTGTGAACAGAGGCCAATGCATCAAATAATGAATAATCATGAGGCATGCATTGAAGACTCTTCTAATACATTTGGTAGCATGCTATTCAAGAGCATCAAATCAGTCTAAAGGCTCTTTCTATGTTCAAAAGAGCCCATGAACAATATGAAACGAGCTGTTTTGCCAAGATACCTGTGAGAACAAAACCATGTACTAACTCTTCTGTGGGCCGGATGTGATAATCTAGAGGAATGTATTAATCTACTGTATACCAGATCTGCACTCAAATTTGCAGAAATGTCTCCAGCATATCCGGCGTTTAGAGTTAATGGAAAAACAAAACCCCAGAAGACAGTGTCCGTCGAGTGGTATATAAATGAACAATATTGTCCCAAGTCTGAAACAATAAGTCAACTACACTATCAGGTAGTTTTCAATTCCTTACGGAGCAAAAATTAAACTACACAAAATCCAAGTCTGATGGCAGTTGGACCAGCTTGCTCAGTACAGGACACAGTAGAGAACTAGACTGTGTCCATGTCTTACTCAGCTGAGTAAGGGAGTAAGAAGACTGAAGCGCTGCTTGTGCTGAGTATCAGCTGTTTATCAAAAGAAAAAAGTTAGCTGCCAGCCAGCACAGTTCGTTACTCCACGTGGTTTCTCCATCATAATTCTGCTGAATCCAAAGTATTTTATAATTTCTAATTCAACTTTATTTACTTTCCAATTTACACAAAAACCATCAAACTACCCAGAAGACAGAAGGAAGAGAGAAAACAAAAGAACTGTAGGAGCCAAAGAAGGCCTCTTTGGAGAATAACCTGGAACCATGAAGGTAAGTGAAAAATAAACTAAGCAACCACATGATCTTATTGATGTAATCCTGTCCCTCTCTCCTCGCTATTTCTGACATTTTGTTGCCTTCACATGTTGTGCCGTATCCAACTTAGACTATAAACTTTTCAGATCAGCCATCCGTGTCTTGACTTGTTTGTCAAATGCAGTGCGTGCCGGTTTGTAAAGTTTACTTACATTTTCCTTTTAGAACTCTTTTTAGTGATGTAAGGTTATTGCAAAAATATTTCATACATCTCTTCTGCAAATATGAACATAGCCTTTTTTTTATATTCTAAGATATTTCAGGGTTTGTTTTGCTGAAATATTGTCATTTCTTGGGTGGTTCGTTCAACCCCTTGGCAAAGATCCCACCTGAGGTGTGGCTGTAGCAGTGACCGCTCCAAGTCAGCTTTTGATGTGCGTCACTGTAACTTGTCTGAGCTGCACATGAGCTCATTCATTAAAGGCAGTTTTGGAAGTGTCCCTTCGTGCTCTGCCACCAAGCTGTTCAAAGTTGTTCTGATGCTCTTTTGGAGCCCCATAACGTGTACATTATACAACCTGGAGCAGCAACACCTGCGTACGCCAGAAATGACCTTCTCCACTCCATGGTAAACTATTTGATGAGTCAGTGCAACAGGGGTTTTAGAAGATAAAATAACCATTGACAATCAAATTACCTCTAATAGTAGGTCTACGGTATCCACTTGAACCTCACGCAGGCCAACTATTTGTACAACATGCTTACTATCTTCTCTTGCAAAAAGTCTGCAGAGGAAACAACAGGGCTTAGTAGAAAAGGGTCATTCTGAAGAAAGTCTTATATAGTAGTAATGATTCTGTCTACATCTCAGTGCTATAGAGAAGGGGTGCTCAAACTTTTTCAGTCGCGCTCCCACCTTACTAGTAACAGAATCTGTCCATGCCCCCTCCCCCATGACTACATAGCCAAGGCTTTCTCAGCAGTGGAGCTTGGGCTGAAGGCGGAGGTGGGGGACAGAACTGGGAATGGGAGACGAGCTGCAGCTGGTGTCAGAGCTGGTCTGGGGGCAGAGAGGGAATGGGGCTGCGACTGGAGCTGGGCTGGGAGCGGACAGGGAGTGAGGGCAGAGCTGGGCCTGGAGGCAGAGAAGGGCTGGGGGCTGAACAGGATTGGAGGCAGTGCTGGACTGGGGGCGCAGCAGGTCTGCAAGCGTGGCACTCCCTCCCTGTCCCCGGCCCTACCGCGCACCTGGAAGTGTGGCACTCCTTCTCTGCCCCCCATGGGGGCTGGCCCCAGCCCTGCCGCGTGCCTCCCTGAATGTTCCTCCGGGGGGCGCGCCCCACAGTTTGAGAGCCACTGCTCTAGAGAAGTACTGCAAGGAGTGACTAGCAAGGCTACAAATCAGGTTGTCATTAATATACCACTTGTCATGTATAATATGTACTTTTCAAATTTCACTGTTAAAGGGACACTGGAAGTGTTTATTAGCTGGATGTTCCTGCTAAGATGATCAGCACTCAAATAGTTAATGATGGCATTTAAATTTTCATCTTTAGATTTCAGAGTTCACACCTCTCTGAGAGCTTTTGTTTCAGGCTGTCTCCAGGCTCAGGAAGATCACACTGCATCACTTATACTCAATTCATGTTTTCAAGGTTATCTTCACAACCACGAAGGTTCAAAAATTCATTTAATGACAGCTTAGCTTCTGGAACATAGTTCTGTGGCAATAGGTGGATTCTGCAGCAGATCCGACAGCTGCGGAATCAGAGTACACGGGTGACTCTCTGCTACAAATTAGAGAAGTGAATTATGGTATAGTTGGTAATACCAACTGGTTGGCTTACGTCCAAGGAAAAGGAACTTCCACAGCCCTATGGACTATATCAAGAAGGCCTTTAAAAAGGGCTGCAGGGGAGACAACACAGAGAAACATGCCTGCCTCATGATAAGGCACAGACTCTCCTAAGCACAAGAAAGCCTCTTTGCTAAGCATTGCACCATGCTCTCAAAGTGCGCTCCCCTCAAGAGCCCCACTAGTTCCAGATGAAAGTTAAAAGCCTGGCAGGATGGTTTTATCGTTCAGCAGGATTTAGACTGAACGTTATCTTGCTTTGTTGTGTTTAGATATTTTCAGTCAGGTAAGTTTTTTAATCTGAGGAACATCTTGAGATCTTTTGATTTTCCTTGGGTTTAGTGCCACTGTACTGACCTAGATACTTTTGCTACAGAATTATTAATGTCCACACTCCAAGTCACACCCTCTTCAGAAGAGAGATTAGTAAACCGCCATTTTCGGGGAGTCAGGGCCCCACTGCATTGCCAGGGCTGAGAGAAGATTGAGGAGCGGGTTGCATTTTTTCCTTTCTATGGGACTCCTAACAATAATTCATTCTGCTTCTTTTCAACTGCTCTGTGCTCCTCAGCTGTTCCCAGAGTGTGTAAAATTCCAGTTCAATCTCCGGTTACCTTGCTAAAGAAAGGTGAAAAGCTAATGTGACTGTGCCACATGACACGGTCTTGTCACTATTCATCACGAGGGGTGAAGCCTGCCAGAGCGTATCTCATACCGAGCTCAGCCCTCAGATGTGTGTCTTTGCTTTGATTTATTTTATTCCTGTAGAAATAACACAAAGGGGGAGTGTCTATAGATGCTACAAAATTTAGGGCCAGATTCTACTGTGTTTACTTACATTGAGCAATACCGTACTCCATAAATAGCTCCATTTAAATCAATTTCACTTATTAGAAAATTGAATTCTGTTCAATCCAACTCCATAATGAAATAACAAACTGATGTATCATCCTTTTTTCACAGCAGCGTCTCTTATTTAAATACCTTCTCCTTCCATTTAGCAGGTCATAAAGCTGCCCACAGTAGATCTCATAAAAACTGATCCATACACGGCGCTCTCTCCTTGACTGGGATGCCTCTAGTTGTCTAAAGATGTCTTTAGCAGCCAGTGCATAGAGTCCTGGGTTCTGGTGGCTCCCTATCATAGTGTAAGTCTTGCCAGCACCAGTCTGTCCATATGCAAAGCAAGTGGCGTTGCCTCTGTAAAGATAATTTTTATTTTTAGTACATCTGATCCATTGAGGTCTATTAAAAGAGATTCTGCAATATTAATATCTACACACACTGCTGACCCTCAGCGATGGGATTTTATCATTCATAGCCATCTGAGATCCTGAAAAATACAATCTGTTATATCAGAGATTCTCGAATTGTGTTCTGTGGACAGTGGGGTAGAGACACAGTGCTGACTCTTGTCCTTGTTTCCAGGTGCTAAAACCACATTAAAAGAAGCTAAAAATGCATTAAATACCTTTTTGCGGTATTACTTTTCCATGTAAAAAATTGTAGCTACCACAGGGATGTTATGTGATCATGAGTGGGGGAAAGGACTGATTGTGAATTGAAGGAGAGCAAGTCTGCATGATTATGAAAGCAAGGAGTAGGGTGTCCATGAAGCCACTTCCATATTAACATATGGTCCACTCAATGAAAAAAGCTTAACAACCCCAGCACTACACTTTGCATACTGTAAACCCAACAATGAGAACACTAGTGATAGAATTTCTGGCCCAGCTGATGACACTTGGAGCTTCTTGATAACAGAAAGCTTCATCTTGTTAATTTTCCAGTATAGTCATGTAATTCCTTTCCATCAAGAGGTCAAAATGAAATTAAGACCTATTCAAGCTTGTTGTTCTCTGTACTCAAATACAATTATACATTTAAAACCACCCTTTTTTTCCATTAACCAGAAGGTATATTGTAATTCTTTCTCTAAATAGAAATAAGTAAATAAAATAAAGATAAACCACAGTTTTATTGATAAAGTGTATAATTCCTTTATACTACTGTGAACGATATACATACATCTCAAAGTGCTTTACAAACATACTCACAACAGTCCCATGAAGGTGTTTTATTTCTCTTTTACAGATGGGTAAAACTGAGCAACTGAGTTCTATGTGACTTACTCTAAATCACAAGAAAGTCTGTTAGAGCAGAGAATTAGGATCCTGGAATCCTGACACCGAATCTCTTGTTCTAACTAGACCAAACTGCCTCCCTAGTAATCCTTGGTGTCTGATTGTGCACTCCTTCTGCCGACAAATCTCCCACTGAATACAAGGGGAGTTTTGCCTGAATAAGGACTGCAGGGTCAGGCCCTTAGTTTGTCAAAATTGTATATACAGACATTTTTCTATATTTTGTGTACACACACACACACACACACACACAAAAAACCTTAAAAAAACAGGGTAAGTTGAAAAGGTGAAATTAATGTTTTTTAGAGAAAACTTAAGTTACACCAAAGTCATACATGAAAAATGAAAACTAAAAGGAAGAAATGCAAGCAATGGCTCCCTACCCGTTAAAAATGTGCTGAATGAGGGGGTGAGCAGTCTTCATATACACATCCTGATTGGTACATGCCTCCCCAAAGACTTCATCAAAATAAAAAACATGCTGAAAAATAAATGTGATTTTTATATGAAAAGAAATTTCTCTCAGTTCTCCTTTACCCCATAATGTGTAGCACATGCTATGGGCCTGATCCAAAGCTAACTAAAGTCAACCGAAGTCTTTCCATTGACTTCAGGAGGCTTTGGAGCTGGGCCTAAGTGACCAACTAAAACTCACTTTTCAGCAGCATGCAGCCACAACCCACCAAGAAACAGAATATGCAAGTAGAAAATTAAGAGAAGATTCTGTGTCCCCCCGCCCCATCATCTTCAAGCAGAACGTACAGCAGCCAAGAAACAAAAGCACGAGAGTAACTTAAAAAGAAAATTAATCTATTCCTGAAATGAACCAACCCACAGCAACACAGTATGGTTATATAGTCGAGAGGATCAAAATCAGGTCATAGATCCATTGTGATCTATTCCACACACTTCAAATGCTTTGTGCTGGAGAGGATCAAACCATTCACATGCAAAGCTGGATTTTACTATCTGAGAAGCAGGAGAACTCCTGCACTTAGGGCCGGCTCTAAAGCCCACTGAAGTCCATGAAAAGATATTTGTTGATTTAAGTGGACTTTGGATCAGCCCTTGCAGATTTTAAATTTTGCTTAGTGGGGTAGCTTTATAAGATACACATTTCACTTCAGTGAGGGCCCCGCCAGGACAGCGTCTATAACATTATATTTCAGTACAGTACAAAGAAAACAGCGCTGGGCAATCTCAAATAGAAGAGTTGCAGAACTGATGACTACATAAATTATGCATAAATGATCCACACTAACATATATGCAAATCTATTTCTGCTTGCACTACAGTGATTTATAGCAAGATTTGTTTTGACAGTATTGCCAGAATATAATTTAGCTGGGGAGATTTATTTCAGCATTTAGATGCCAAGGTGATAGGCATTTATATAGCACCTAAGATAGCTAGCTACATGGAGACTGAGGGAGTGGAATTACAGCATGTATCTGTTTGTAAAAGGTGATATATGAATGGTGCCTGAGAGAGTTAGCAAATTTAATTTTACTACCCTGACCAGTTGTTGCCAGTCCTCAGATTATAAAAATAACACACACTCGGGTCAGGATAGCTTGCTGCTCTCTAGAAATCAGTTCTGTTCCTGGTGCTGTCAGTCAGAATGAGAATTTGAACTATGGCAGCAGAAGGTACCCAGGATTTAGAAACAAAGACCAAATGAGAACTGCACTTTGAAAAGCATTTGGCTCTGGAGTGAGGGAAAACTAGGAAAGAAGCAGAGGACGTGTGTGACGCATTAAAATAGAACTACTGCACTGAAGCCCTGTGGAAAGGGGCTATAGGGAACTCAGCAGGCAACTGCATTCTAGACCCTGGCAGAGGGTCCTCTTTTGGCACCCGGGGATCAGAAAAAGGATGTTCATTTTTTGAGGAGCAAGGTAGACAGGGAGCAAATGATAGTTTTTAGAGAAAAAAAGGTGTTTATTGGGGATTACAATTCTGGGCTCGCTTCTCCTCTCACACATTCGTGTAAATCAAGAGTAATTCCAATGGATTTACATGGGATGAGCGAGAGAAGAACCCAGAAATGTGTTTAATGTGAAAAAGAAAGAAAGGTCTTTTTTTATTTCCATTATTGAAATCCCAAGCCTGTTTTCATCTCTCACTTGACTGTTAATGCATTACGCTGTCGCTCCACCATTCAGACAGCTAGCACACTACTCCTACGTATTATAAATGGAAAGCGGTTTTAAGAGCAAAACAAGCTCACATTACCTGCAAAATATACTGGGTAAGATCAACTGCCTCCTTCTTCTCATGGAGAAGAAGAGTTTCTTTATCTTCCACTCTGATGATATTAACTTCCCCCCGACGCTCCTCTCTCAGGCCCAGCGGGCGTTTTCTGACACACACTCGGATTTTGTCAGTCTCTGTCCACGGCATCTCCTTCTCAGCGGTACTAGATCTAGAACAGGATCACAAATTTGTGTTTAAAAAAAAAAAAAAAAAAGAGGATGCTAAACAATTCAAATTATCCATGGACTGGGCCATAAACTCAATTTTTAGCTGTTACTATTTCGTGAAGCTAGCCCCTTTTCTGTCATTTTGAAAGCTCTCCAAGAATTAGACATTCTAAATGGGAAAGCTTCTATTGTTTCTCTTAAAAGTGGGGACGCAATTCTTTTGGGTACTTTTGTTAAAGTGACAGCACTGGGTTTTTTTACATCTTATTTTCCTTGTAATTCTGAGCCTATTGCTGACCTAGCATAACTTCGGGTGTCCACAAACGGATGATCCAAAATAACATAAGATCCCATTTTCTGGAGATTGTTCTGACCAGGAATTTCTTTGGACTTTTTCACAATAAGATTGCCCTGCCCCAGGCGATGACATAGTCTTTGCCTCTCATAACAGACCTAGCTCTCTTAATAAATCTCCACACAGCTTTCGTTAATATCAGTCTCTCTTTGTCCTTTTTGAATACTTTCATTAATAAACCTGTGGCTCTTGCAGTCTCTTCTCCTGGCCTGAATGCTGTTCTTCTAATCATTCCTTTTCATTTTGGGTAGAGGCTTATACCTTCCCATTACCCCCTTCACTGTGGAATACCTCAAGCTTTTTCCTTTAGCACCCTTTCTTGTCTCACTGCCAGTTTCAGCTGTGGACACAACTTTTGTGTGGTTGGCATCCAGCATTATATATCTTTCAACATACCCGTTAATCCTTCTCTTTTCCATCGGCCTGTGTCTCTACTTTGCCAGCTTCTGGCTCCACCATAACTGTATTACTCAGTGCTTCAGAGACTGAAGTCTGATTAGTTGGTAAGAAGCCCCTTCTCCCACATCTCTAATATCTGTCACACTCCATAATTCAGATATAACCCCTATGTTCCAAGGCCATAAATCTCAGTCAAACTCGATTCTGAATGATCTTTTCCTCCCACATTTCCCTTGGCTGTAAATCTGCCCATTACCATCCCTATGGTGTTGCTAGAATTCATAGCACTTTGACCCTTAAATTCTGATCACATAATAATTAGTTGTAGTAGGACAGTAGCACCCACAATGTGCAAAGTGCTGTATAACCTGATCATGAGACATTGTCTGTAACCTGAAATGCTCAGTCTAACAAGAACTAAGAAGGAGAGGGGTACGATCTATAATCAGAGCAGTTGTGTTGCCTGCCAAGTCTACTTCAACTCTCTTCCTGCCACCCTCAGAGATATTAAGGGTACGTCTACGCTAGTCTAGACGCGATAAATCGACCCCTGAGCGTTCTCCCGTCGACTTCTGTACTCCAGCTCGGTGAGAGGCGTAGGCAGAGTCGACGGGGAAGCGGCAGCAGTCGACTCACCGTAGTGAAGACACCATGGTAAGTTGATCTAAGTACGTCGACTTCAGCTATGTTATTTACGATTACCCCCACCCCCAATGTAAACCAGGCCTAAGTCATTTCTTCTCTAGCTGATTAACCCACTGCGTAAAACACCTTGACATACAATGTATGGAAGATGTGTCCTTAAAATAAAGTGCATCATTTCCAATTTTCAAGCACTCTTCAGCCAAATGAAAAATTATTTTCCAGCTGGCTCTGAATGTGAATTAGAGTCAGTAACTATCATTTTAATCAAACCCTTGCCTTACCTGAAAGTAAAATTTCTGTCCTGATGTCCAAAAGCTCTTTCGAAATCTTTTAATGCACAACTTTAAAGCAAACGTGCACTAGACTTCCATTATATTAAAAACAACAATATAACAAGGGTATTTGTACCAGCTCTTCCACTTTTATTGGGACTATAGGCTTGTGATTTCAATGCTATTGTATTGCCAGTTTTGATTAATCTAAAACTACAGTGCTCAGAAATAAATGTTGAGGTGTTTTCTCAAGGGGAAAAGAGGTTTCCATTCAAATACAGGGCTTGATCCTATAGTTCTTAGTAAAACATGTATTCCCATCAATTTTCCTCAGTAGAACTTCTCACATGAATAAAGATTATGGTCTCTATATTTGAATGGAAACCTCTTCACCCTTGAGAGAACATTACAGTTGAGATCATCTGACATGCTTGAGATAAAAGTCCCCTCCTGATACAGGGGGTCCCTGGTATACGTTTGGGTTGCATTCCTGAAAGGGGCGATGGATACTGAAACGATGGATACCGGGGAATTTTTCCCCATAAGAAATAATGACCCACCCCGCCTTTTCCCGTGCAGTTCCGCCCCCTTCTTCAAGCGCACCCCGTCCCCGCTCCTCCCCGCGCCTCCTGAATGCCAGGGGAAACACCGAAAGAAAAGCCACGCAAAAGATGAAGTGACAGATATGCAGATCGGAACCAACGTGAATCGGAACAGGTTCCCCTATTGACGAGTGATGGATACGCAAAACAACGGATAAGGGGGAGACGTATACCGATATTGTCATAGAATATCAGGGTTGGAAGGGACCTCAGGAGGTATCTAGTCCAACCCCCTGCTTATGCAAGGTGGCTATACTGAAAAATATGAGAAACTGACCAGAACAAAGGCAAAACGAAAGCATAAGCACCGCAAGATACTAAAGCTTATTCTTATCCAATTCTGGTAAATAGCAGTTGGTGAATTCAACTGAATCTTTTTTTACCAGTGTTGGAACGTCCCAAGTGCTAATTAATGTTTCCCTCCCCACAGGATTTTCCATCACCCTTGTAGAAGTTATGCATTGTTTGATTCTAGTTATACATAATGTTCATTTAGAGTCTATGAAGAAGGATCTTCCTTTTTAAACTCCTAAAGGCGTGATTAACTGTGCCAGTTAACTCCAAACATAGTGAAATAAAAGTTAATAGTTATTACCTGATACAAGAATGAGGTAGTCCATAATTATACCCGGAAATATGAGTTACTCTTTGTATGATGGGAGCTTCAGAATCCCCCAATAGAGGGGCAATATTATTTGATGAATATATTGTAGGACAGTCCAGTTCATTTTGTGTGCATGTTCCAGGAACATTCAGGATGTCTCTTCTGGTTATTTTATTGTCCTCTGAGTCCCCTGGTAGAACATGTCCTAACATTTCCACCAAACTTTCCTTCTCTTTGTTAGCACAGAAATCAGAGAAACTCTGCAATTCAAGTTCACAGTCTTTACCTGTTCCATCCTTTTTCTCAAAGAGGGACTCAAAATGTAGTTGTCTACGAGGACCTGACCTGGTCACCTGAGGCTGGATGTAGAGGTCACATGGTTGAAAATCTTGCTTGGTTGTGTCTGCGCCTTCCTCTTCTTCCTGCATAATTTTGATGATTCTAATGAGTTGAAAGAGGCGCTTGCGATCATTCATGTTATGGACCCCTAGTTTGGCATAATCTTTCATGGCAATCTTGGCTAGTTCATCTATCTTCTGAAGGCCAAGGGCAACAAACTGAGGATAATATTTTTCAAGTTCTGCCTCACAAAGGCATTCGTACAGACACGATGCCATCTTCAATTTAAGCTCTATTAGAAATCAAACGAAAGAAACATTAGATCCATACAAAACAGTCATAGCGGACAAAGAAAAAACATAGCATTTCCCCAGCTATCTATAGATGTTATTATCTACAACTAGGCTAGGCACAAATTAAAATCCAGGCTGCCATAGACTGAACTGTCTGACATTATGAAATGTAGTAACTGGAAAAAATATACCAAATGAAGGGAAAGCAAATTATTTCTATACATACAAAAATGTACAATAAAACAACAAACAGAGACATACACATATCCATAGTCACTTACTGCTGCAGACTCCCTGCACTTGTGCTGTCTACTCAATGAATGCCACAGGCTACGGAAACCCAGTCCACCAGCTACAGAATGTAACGTGCCTAATTTTAGATGCTCAACTTAATGTCCAGGCATGTGGTCCTATTGATATACTTTTGTTAATTAATCATGGGTAAGAAGTGGATAAGGACAGATTCAAAGATCAAGCCTAAAAGGTAAAGGATTATTATATGTATTATATCTAGAAAAAACACACTCTACAGCATAGGCATAGATACATGCTTTCTTTTTTAAGTTTAGATTTCCTGTGTATTCTGTGGACCATGTGCATTTTCTCAGCTGTATTTGACAGGAACATATTATCCATAAACCAAAATGTACTGTAGCCTCTCCAAATCTGTATAAAGTTATTGGAACTCCATACTCAGGTTTTCTGGAAATATTTGAAAAATATCCGGCATTGTAGTTAAATATGTGAAAATTACTCTCAATTCTCAAACCTTTGTCTTCCTACCATGATGTATTTTGCAAATGTTTATTTCCAGCACGATTAACATCTGCAAACATTCTCAACTTATTGTATAAGAAAAACAAATCCTAAAACTACCTATATCCTTGCCTATATATATGAAAATATCTTTCTAGATGTTGGTACATAATCTAAAACCAATGGGCCTTCACTCCTGACTGGAGATTTTTGACTGTTAACATCAGCCTACAAATAAGAAATTGTGTGTTACTAAAAGCCTTTCCCCCCCACCAGTAATGCTGGTTACATTCATTTCCACAGTAAGGGCACGTCTTCACTACCCGCCGGATTGGCGGGTAGCAATTGATCTATTGGGGATCGACTTATCGCATCTAGTGAAGACGTGATAAAATCGATCCCTGAACGCTCTGCCGTCGACTCCGGAAATCCACCGTGGCAAGAGGCAGAAGCGGAGTCAACGGGGGCGCGGCAATGGTCGACTTGCCGCCATCCTCACAACCAGGTAAGTCGACCTAAGATACGCAACTTCAGCTACGTGAATAGCGTAGCTGAAGTTGTGTATTTTAGGTCGACTCGACACCCCCCCCCCGTAGTGTAGACCTAGCCTAAAATATTGTTTAAGACCCCCCCCCCCAAAAAAAATCTTCACCTCTATCATTAAAATCAATGGCAAACTAAGTCTGTCTAGTAAAAATATACCTTCTGTCTAATACTATGCTGACTGAATAGGATATTGCAGAAATTTAAAAGCTGCATTAGACTTAGGAACAGGGGTCTGATTTATAAAGAAGGATCAACCAGAATAAAATTACCAGTGGTTGAGCAATAAAACTTAACAAGTTTGAAGGCAAAACCACTGTTAAATGGGGAGTCCTAATCAATGTTTCGGTGGGAAATTCCAAGTAAAGATAGAGCTGCTGCTGAGATTATTAGTTCCTCGGGAAAAAACAGAACAGAGAATTAAAAGAGAAAGGTGTGAGGAATCCAATAGCTCAAGTAATCTAGCCCCCATATACAGTCTGGGTGGAATGTTTAAAAGCACTCAGCATTCTGCTAACTCTACTACTTTGGAAGTTAATGGGAGAAAGTTAAGCCATCATTATCCCAGCCTATATATTCAAACAGTAACTCTAGTTAGGATCCCACTCACTGGTACAGATGACCTTGTCTGTGTGGTGAAAAGAGTAAATGGAACACTAGGCTGGCAAACTCATTTCAGATGCCAAGAATCATAGACGTTCAAGATGGAAAAGATCTGTTAGATTCCATGTTTCATAGATTTATAGATTCTAGGACTGGAAGGGACCTTGAGAGGTCATCAAGTCCAGTCCCCTGCCCTCATGGCAGGACCAAATACTGTCCATTTCTTGTTGGCCAGTGTAGGATTATGCCCTAGATTATATTTACCATCTTTAGTAAAAGGTGAAAGATTTATATGATCTGAAGAGAAACACATTAACAGCAGCATAAAAAAGCCAGTTACAATATTTACTCCCATATAACTGAATTGGGTTCAGCTTTGTGGAGACTGAAAGAAGAGAAAATAGGCAGACTTGTCTGGGTACAGAAGTTATGAGATTTTTTTTTTTTAAAGTCCAAGATTCTATAAGAAATTAAGTTTTTATATATATTCCATGATGAAGTATACAAAGAGTTGAATGGCTTTTTCCCCCTAAAAAGAATAATTTAATGTATGTAATAATTTTTAGGCATCAAGAAGAGTACACATTTTGATTTTCAAACAAAAATTCAATTCTTCAAAAAAATTGCTTTCTTGTTTCATTTCTTGAGAGGGGCTAGCCCAGTTATTTGCATGTTTTCTAGAAACACTACATTGTTAACTCCAGTGCCATCTGCTGGTGAAGAAGGAGACTTCCCTGATTTTCTTATCATGAATAACCATCAGTCTTCTGAGTTTTCATCAGGATGCAAGTACATGCATTTTGTACACATCAGGCAATGATGTTCTCTCAAGCAAAAATCTAAAACAACATACTTCATTACAATATTTTAATATCAAAGCCTGATCTTGCTCCCATTGAAGTCAATGGCACAACTTCCAGTGGGAACAGAATGGAGCCCCAATCCTAGGATCTGTTAAACTACTTGATTATGAAATACATTTGGAAAAAGGGGAGCTGTTTCTGTGCAAGTTGAGTTTTCTATCGAAACATATTTATAAGGTCAAGCCACATCAAGTGTAGAGAGCAATTTGTCACTGAATTTGTTTTAGATTTCTGTTCTTCATAGAAACACAGGGCGCTTTGCAACTCTTTGCAATTCAAAGTGGTTGCCATTCACATCTTTGGATGGCACAAAGATTCAGCTTTATTTTGTAATGCTCACATTCGTCTCATGCAAAGTGACACAGTTGCTTTGACAGAAGACACTGAAACAGGCCTGTCATATCAAAAATGAAACATATTAAGTCTGTTACCTACAGTACCCTAGTTACTAATATACATGCAACCTGACAGAGGGATAGTTATTGACTCTTCTAAGTTTCAGATTTGAAACATTCAGGATCTCTGGCTTAGGGACAGTAAGCGAGGGCCTGTCTGCTGTGCATGGACATTAAAAATGCCATGGTATTTTGGTATAAGAGGGGCTTGCGGGAATGTCCTCAGCCAAAGTGTTACACACTCACAATGCAGTGCTGTGTGCCAAATAACCATTTGGCTCCATTTCAGTACCAATATATGTAAGTTGAAAAGCATTATGAGACTATAAAACAATATTATCATTACACTAAGTTTTGGATATAGGTTAAGTGCTACACGTTTTCTTATACTATGAACTTATCTTCTGACAATCCCGTGCCTGTTAAATTTGCTGGAACAGATGACTAATATACATATAAGCAAAACAACAGAAAAATAGTGATGTAAGGCAGTACTTTAGTTTTATATCATTATATATAGTTTTGGCATCATAATCATAGAATCACACCATGAATGGTTTGTCATCAGAAAAGAATTCCAGTGCGTGGTATTAGATGTTTGCTTTTCTCAAAAAAAGACATACAGATAGAGAAAAACTGGGCAACAGGAGTGGATGCCAATGGAAACCTTGTTTTCAGAAGCCAGGGAATTTGCTAGACAATCCGCCTCTTACCACAAAATTGTGCTCTAGGATTAGAGCCATCATTTAAAAATGTTTCTAATAATAATAACCATAATCATAAATTAGCTCTTATAGACTTTTTCATCCACAGCTCTCAAAGTACTTTACACACCAGAGTATCTTTATCCCCATTTCAGACATGGGGAAATGGAGGCACAAAGTGGTGACAACCTTAAAAATGTGAACAAATGCAATGATGCCTTTCAAATCAACAGGTGTAAGGGAGGCATGAAATGTCTGCCTTCAAGTCAGTGGCGTGTTAGCTCTAAAGCTTAATGTATGCAGTATTGTTCTAGCCATGTTGGTCCCAGAATATTAGAAAGACAAGGTGGGTGAGGCCAGCTTGAAAGCTTGTCTCTCTCACCAACAGATATTGGTCAAATAAAAGATATTACGCCACCCACCTTGTCTCTCTAAATCTTAACGATAGTTTAATTGTTAATGTTTTACTCATGGTGATTTTAGTTGATGTCAGACAAGGTTAACTAATAATTGGTGATCTATGTCCTACAACCTTGTTTACCTATTTGGAGGGTGCCTATCACTGCAGTATCCCTGGCTTTTTAAACTACTTTTTAAAAACAAGTTCATGAATGTGAGGAACTGGGAGACACAGAATAGGCAAGTCCTATGCATGTTACCTCTCCAGCTCACAGTTCTACCAACACATCTCACTTGTCATTTGCAACAATACTACTCCACCCCTGAACCTCTCTTGAGCACAGACTGCCAATCATGCCAAAGTTCTTGGTGGTTTTATGAAGTATATAAATAGGGGACTAGAATGAGACCAGTCTAGCCAGACAATTCTGCATTGGCCTTGGGTGCAAGGGTAGAGATGAACTACATGACCTCATAGATCTCACTCCATCTCTAGCTTCTTTGAACTCCAAACTGATTTTCAGCTGTAGCCCAAGGCTGAATCTGAACTCAGGACTCTAGAGGTGAAAGGCTAATGCAGTGGTCCCCAAACTGGGGGGCATGCCTAGCAGGGCACAGAGGAATGTTCAAGAGGGCTTGCGGCAGTGCCCGGCCCGGCCCCCACAAGGGTGGGGAGTGAGCGCCATGCTTCCAGCCTCACTCCGCCCCCAGACCAGCTCCACCTCTGTCCTGTTCAGCCCCCAGTCCTGCTCCACCTCCAGGCCCAGCTCTGCCTTCACGCCAGATACGTTCCCAGTACCACTCCTCCCCCCTGCTCCACTCTCAGACCAGTTCTGCCTCTAGCCCCAGCTCTTCCCCCATCCCCAGTTCTGCCCCCAGCTCCACCTTCAGCCCAAGCTCCGCTGCTGAGGAAGCCTTGGCTGTGCAGTAATGAAGGGGGCGGGGCGGGCGTGGAGAGATTCCATTAATGGTAAGGGGGAGCATGACTGGAAAGTTTGTGCACTACTGGACAAGTGCACTATCCCATTACACTCTGCAAGGTATTTTACATTTCTCTGACCATTTGTAGTTCCCTATCAATTATTATGATCTGTATTACATCAGTGGCTAGAGGTGCCAGCCATGGCAAGGCTCCATTGTGCTAAGCACTGTACAAGACATATAGTAAAAGACAGTCCCTTCAACAAAGAGTTCACAATTGTAGCGAATACAAAATGAATAGGTGGGGGTAGGAACCAAACAGGTGCAAAAGTGTGAGAGGGAATGGGGTAACAGTAATACGAGCACCATTTCCCATAAATTAGTTATGTGATTTGTGGATATAAAATATTTATCAGAGCAGAGGGCACATTTGTAAGGCCACAATATTATACCATGCTACTCACTATGTATTTATGCACCTTGATATTATATACTTCTATATGTTGCTGGAACAAGAATTATACAAGCCCATTTTGAAGAAACAGGGAAGAAAGCTGAACCCTGGAAAAGGACAACTGTTTACATATTCTAGTATGAGAAAAGCATTCGGAAGAGGAGCATAGATCTTCCATGTTATCCGATAAACATTTTACATCTGGACAATGAAAAACTATTTCTATTCTCCCCATACACCAAATTTCCTAATTCCTATGTTACTGATACATTAATGATCGTGCCCCAATCTGGTAATTGGACTACCATTAAATTTAAGCGTGATCTGAAACTGATTAAAAAGCCACAACCAAACACAAATTTTGTTCTTTTGAAATAAATTAGGGGTTTTTTAATTTACAAAAGCATGCTAATTATTATAATCATTCCCTCTTATTAATTATAGGCTGATGACCTCAGCAGAAGAGACTCCATTCCACAGCTGATACTCGACAACTGCTTAAAACAACAGCTGAATGGAGATGGGAAATGTCTAATATTCAACCACATGCTAATGAAAAATAATCTGTGGGTTATATTAGGATGCTGATTATTTGAAAATTGTGCCTAGGCTCCTCCTGTAGGCAACGCTTCCAAATGGTTTAGAATGTTTGTTTCATTTTGTAACTACATAAAGGCAAGTTGCTGTATGTTTGAAGTTATCCTTTCACTCTGTGTATGTGTTTACTAAATCAGTTTCATAGCAACCAACTTCCTCTGTATTTATAGTTTCCCCAACTGAAAAGCCCCCACATTTCACCAATTGCTTAGATTTTCCAGTTCAGTGGAGAAGAAAAAATCAGAATCAATTTAGGCTCTGTCATGGAGACGCTCTCGGTCGGACAATTTTGAGCAGTTCATCTCATTGCACGGTGCTCTTAAAGAGTGAATGGGTAAGAGGGCATATGGTTTTCAGAGAGGTACATGAACGTGATCCGGTCACTATTGCTAGTGCACACAAAGAGAAAGTGCCAGGCACTCAGATGTGGTGGGGGCCATAAAAGTAGATAGACTGGGTATGTCAGTGAACTCCTTCAGAGTATGTGAGAAGAAGGATAATTGTTATAAATATGCTGTCTAACTTAACAGCATCTATTTCAAACATCTATTAGGCCTTTCCCCTCAGCAGGCTGCATTTCAGTGATTCCTGGGTGTGTATCAGCATATCCATGTGCTGGATGCTTTGAGACAAAAAGACTTTTATCTCTACTATTATTCTTAATAATTTATATTATTGTGGCTCCTCTCAGCCTGTCATGGACCAGGACTCCATTGTGCCAGGCACTGTATAAACAGAAGAAAGAAAAAGAGACAGTCCCTGCCCCAAAGAGCTTACAGTCTAAATAAACACTCTGTCACAATGAGCTGAATATAAATCTGAGCAGGCAAATGACCATACTAGGTGTCATGTTCACAACTTGGAAGGAATCCATGGGCCTGACCTCATTTGCATAAAATAGAGCAAATTGCAGCCAATCTGGTTTTCTTAATAGATATGGGGAGGTGGCAGCCCACCTGAGATTGCAGGAGCCACAATACAATGTCAGGGTAACCAAGAGGATCAAGGCACAGCATTCCACGCTGGGTGCAGTAGTCACATCCTTCGTGACACTCAAACCGAATCAGACAATGGGGAGCATCCATTAGGACTTGTCACTCCCTGGCAAAGCTCAGACTGAGATGGGGAAGTGCTTACTGGTACCCAGCATCTCTGCGGTGATGCTCAGATCAAGATGTGGCAGCACCTGCTGAGATCCTGTCTCCACAGGGCAATATCCACAGTGAAATAAGGCAGGGCCTGATGAGACCCATTGGCTTGGCAACCGCAGAGGGTCGAGACGGGGCACTGCCCAAAGGCAATTGGCAGCTCTGTGGTGGCACTTGGCTCACAATGGGGTAGTGCCCACTAGAATCCATATTCTCAACACCGATGTTCAAATAAGAATGAGGCAATGCATGCTGGGACTTGTCACTTCTTTGGCAGTGCTCAGATCAGTGCTAACTGATCGCCATATGCTGGGAAGCAATTTTCCTCCAGGTCTGACTGGCAGTGACCTTGGGAGTTTTTTTCCCTCCATCTTCCTCTGCAGCATGTAGGTGCGGGCACTTGCCGGGATTACCTGGGTGTATTTCACGTCATCATTTCCCTATTGTGCCTCAGTCCCTCCTATTCTCTGCCGGTGGCACATAATACTCCGGTTTTCGGTATGCTATAATACTGTGGTCTCCTTTCGAGTGCCGGGAGCTGGGCGGCCCGTGCTAAGCCGGGGTCAGAGTAGCTGATCTGGGGGTGGCTGCTGCTGGCCTTGGACTCTGGGTCTCTAGGAGACAGGGCAGCACCTCCTAGGACCCATTGTCAATGGCATCATCCATTCTGAGACAGGGCAGGGGCAGATCTGGGCCTCCTGGTCTCTGGGGCAGTGTGGGACCCGCTGGTGACCGTCACCTGCTCAGGGGGACCCGTAACGTGCCTGCTCACGCTGGGCTGGAGACAGGCATCCGGACCCACCAGCTCCATGGCCACGGCTGTCTAGAGAAGGGGCCCCACTCGGCCTGCTGGCTTGCACGATGCTCGGCTCGAGGATGGGCAGCGCCCCCTGGGCCCCGCTGTCTCCATGGTAACGCCCAGGACCAAGACAGGTCCGGGCCCATCGGCTCTCTGGCAACTGCACCCTGACCTCCCCCCACTCGGGGTGCCCCCGCCCTCTGACCCCGCTGCCCTCTCACCCCAGGAGCCCCCGTGCTACGTACCTGCGGGCAGCACCGCTCCCGCCCTCCCCGGGGCTAGCGCCCGGCAGGCTCGTGACTCGCGCCCCACGCAGGCTCTGGCAGCTGCGACTAGGCCGCGTCCCCATAGCAACGCCGCCGGCCCGGTTCGAACGCTCGCGCCCAGCCTGGCGCCGCCCGGGCCCGGAACAAGCGAATGGGGCGCAAAGGAAGGGGCGGGGTTTCCCCCGCTGACCAATCGGAAGCTAGGGGTGGGTGACGGACCGCGCGAGCTGCCAAATCCCATTCAGAGCGTCCCAAATCGAGCCCTCCCATTGGCTCTTCCCTGCATGTGTGATCGGCTGAGGCTGGTGTCAGTGTGTATCAACCCCGCCCCTTAGCGCTGATTCCTTTTGTCCCGGAAGAGCAGGAGCTGGCAGGCAGGTGAGAGGGGGCTGGGATGGGGCGGGGCGGGGCGGGGCAGGGCAGGCTCGGTTACGGGGGAGCGGGACCTGGGCGTGATTTGAGAGGGCGGGGGCGGGGCGGGGGTTTAGGGGGGTGGAGCCCCTGCGAGTGATTGGGGGGGCGCTGGGGTTGATTGGGGCAGTGGGCGGTGGGGAGAGCAGGGGGGCCCTGGGGTTGATTGGAGCAGTGGGGGAGAGGGGCCCTGAGGTTGATTGGGGTAGTGGGGGGAAAGCAGGGGGACCCTGGGGTTGATTGGGGCGGGGGGGGAGGGGCCCTAGGGTTGATTGGGGTAGTGGGGGGCAAAGCAGGGGGGTCCTAGGGTTTATTGGGTCAGTGGGGGGGAGGAGAGAGGGGCCCTGGGGTTGATTGGGGGGGAGAGAGAGAGGCAGGCCCTGGGGTTGATTGGGGGAAGGGGGAACCCTGGGGTTGATTGGGGGGAGAGATGGGGGGCCCTGGGTTGATTGGGGGCGAGAGAGGGGGGAGCTGACACTGTTGTGGGAGTGGGCGAACCCGGCCTCTCGATTCCCAGTTTACTGTCCCATCTCCACGGCAGATTTTCCAGCACATGCTTTGCACAGTGTGCTGCCCTGGCTCAGTCTGAAGGGCGCAGACACCCCTTGTTTCCTAGTGTGCGTGCGCTGCTCTCTCGACCCAGAGCATCCAGACCCCTCCTCTTCCCAGCATGTGCTGCGTTGCCCTGACCGAAGAGTTCCAGACCCCATCCCATCCTACCACTCCCATGCATTACTAGCGTTGCAGCTCCACGTTTTCAAAAATCATGAGTCGGGCCCCAGAAAATTAGGGGATTAGTTTGAAAATCATAACAAGGTTTCTAACAACACAACACAGCTGGGCTTCTTTTTACTTGCCTTCTGGGGTTTGTGCCTCTAGGGGTCACGTTTTCAAGCTTTGCATCACAGTCAGGATTAGACACTTATTTTTTAGTTTTAAATGAAAACTGAGGGTCTCACGTTTCCACGTGGCTTTAAAAAACACGCCACACAGTACAAGAATCACAATAAAATCACGTTGGCTGAGTTCTCTTCCCAGCTCTGCCGCTGACCTGGCTGACCCTGGCGCTAGTTAAAGCACTATAGAAGAGGTAGATATATTACTCAGCTTTGATCTGCGCAACCTGGATTTCCTCTTCCCTCTGCATCTTCTACTCAGCCTCCAGCAGGCCAGCTCCTTCTCTTTCCCATGTACACTATTCCTCCCTGAATGGAGCGGCCTGGCTCCCCCACTTCCTAGCATGCAAGTGGGCCAAGACACTTCCCAGCACTTCTCAATGTGTACTGCTCCACCTCCACCTCCACCTAAACGTCTCACTGTTTCATACCCTGCCTCAACCCAAGTGGCCTTGAACTCCGTGTCGCCAACAAGCACTGTTACCTCCTTGGTTCAAGTTAGAACACCGCATACTAGGAGCCAGCTGGCAGTTGGTGGGAGCAGAGTGTGAGGCTGCTCCCTGCCTAATTCTCCTGTGGGTTTTTGGGGACCCGCAAATGATACAGCCAGCTCCACCAGAGAGAGTGATGTCTCTCTACTGCTCTTTCTTAAACGGGGATCACAGCCCTTACCTCCCTCATGGATAGGGCCCTACCAAATTCATGGTCCAGTTTGGTCAATTTCATGGTCATAGGATTTTAAAAATTGTAAATTTCATGATCTCAGTTATTTAAATCTGAAATTTCGCAGTGCTGTAATTGTGGGGGTCCTGACCCAAAAAGGAGTTGTGGGTGGGGAGGTTGCAAGGTTATTGTAGGGAGGGTTGCGGTACTGCTACCCTTACTTCTGCGCTGCTGCTGGCAGCGGCACTGCCTTCAGAGCTGGGCAGCCGGAGAATGGCGGCTGCCAGCCAGGAGCCCAGCTCTGAAGGCAGAGCCGCCACCAGCAGTAGCACAGAAGTAAGAATGGTTTGGTATTTCCATCCTTACTTCTGCGCTGCCGCTTTCAGAGCTGGGCCCTTGGTCAGCAGTCGCCACTCTCTTGCTGTCCAGCTCTGAAGGCGGCAGTGCAGAAGTAAGACTGGCATAGTATGGTATTGCCACCCTTAGTTCTATGCTGCTGCTGGTGGATCACTGCCTTCGGAGCTGGGTGTTCTGCCAACAGCCGCTGCTCTTTGGCCGCCCAGCTCTGAAGGCAGTGTGACCCCCCCCAAATAACTTTGTGACCCCCCCCCCCCACAACTCCCTTTTGGTCAGGACCCCCAATTTGAGAAATGCTGGTCTCCCGTGAAATCTGGTTTTTTGTGTGCTTTTACCCTATACTACACAGATTTCACGGTCTGTGACGCGCTTTTCATGGTAGTGAATTTGGTAGGGCCCTACTCATGGAGGGTTGGAGGATGAATCAGTTAATATCTGTAGGTGACAAACTCTTGAAATGGCTCTGTGAGAAATACAGGAATGAGAGGGAGGTTGAAGAGATGTAGTATTAAATTGTCATTGAAAAGTTTGGTGAGGGGACTTGAGAATCACGCGCGCTTGATGGAGAAATGGCTGGGTGAGATTTTCTGGCCTGTGTTATACAGGAGGTCAGACTCACTAGATGTTATAATGGTTCCTTCTGGCCTTAAAAGCTATGAATATGTACATAGGGTGCAAAGAGCTAAGATCCTGGGTAGATGTTTAGACTGAACCAGCTGGCGGTGAGGGACATGTTTGCAGGTCGACACACACCAGGGCTAATCCTGCTTTCACCTGTTTCGCACAGGGCTGGTGTCTGCTGTCTAGGCACAACTCACAGCTGGACTTGTTTGCTTGGACACAGATGTGCTTTGCAAATGAGAATTGTTGACAGGTTTCAGAGTGGAGGTTCTTCCCATGTCTAGCTTCCATACTCTTGAAGCATGGAATTTCCAGGCATGTACAGGAGATGGTGCTAATATCCTACATAATTGGCTTGCATTGCTACAGACCTGAAGAGCAGGTAGAATCACTCCTAATGATTTCAGATCCTCCAGAATGGATACATACAAATCTCAGAGCTTTGCTGATTACCCTCGTGCCACAGGTGCCGTACCAATGGGTGGAAATACCGGCATAGCTTGCGGCCTATTGACAGCAACTAAACAGTAGGGGAGCAGCCTTACTACTGGTTAGTCAGGACAGCTGGATACTAACCTGGGACTGCCACAGCTTCCTGGACAAGTCACTTCCCCTCTCTGTGCCTTAATTTTCCCATCTGTAAAATAGAGGTAACAGCATCACCTCTGTATACAACTAGACAATCCAAACATGAAACATGTTATGTTTAAATGTATCAGGGGGTAGCCGTGTTAGTCTGTATCTACAAAAACAACAAAGAGTCTGGTGGCACCTTAAAGACTAACAGATTTGTTTGGGCATAAGCTTTCGTGAGTAAAAACCTCACTTCTTCGGATGCATCAAAGCCCAAACAAATCTGTTAGTCTTTAAGGTGCCACCAGACTCTTTGTTGTTTTTATGTTTAAATGTATTATTTAAATGTGGCACTGAACATCATATTAGGGCTTAAACTACTTCTGTGCCTTTTTACATTACATTACAACCTAATGGCTAGAGCCGTGGAAACAGTGGTCCCGGGCCACTGGGCTTCCCCTTCTCACTTCTACCACTGACTTGCTGGCCAGTCCCGTGCAACCTGTATCACATCTGGAAAAGAGCTTGTCTAATGCTGTGCTACTTCCTGTGAGTTTTAAGGTGTAAGCAGTCTCTGAGGATAGAAGACTTAGAAACGGAGTATTTATCATTGATTTCCCTTTGTTTTATTCTCTTCTCTTCCAATATTCTTTGTGGTTTGTAGTTAACAGCTGCTAAGATTTCATGCTCCAATGGGTGGAACCAGCTGAGCTTGTTTGATTTTTGTGTCAGGTTTTATGTAGTTCGTGACTTGGTGGTTTCAAGGCAAAGGAAAGAGGATATGCTTTCACCCTGCTAAGCAGAGGTGTAACTATAACTACTGACATCGTTATGTGCATGTCTTCATGCATGCTGGAGATAAATATGGAGAAGTTTGGGGTGTCCATCTGAACTCTAGCAGAGCGCTATAGCAAGGTTGTCCAAACAAATCACCAGGGGCCAGTTCAGAGGAGTTTAACAAAAAGTAATAACAAAAATATATTTTAAATCAGAAAAAAAAACAACAAGCAAAACACACCTTTCTATACTATAATATCAGTCCATTTACCCATCCAGAGTACTCCCAATTTCTTATAACAGGCCTAGTTTCCTCTAGATGACCAGTCCTAAAATTATGACTGTAGCTGAGATGGAGACAGGAGTTTTATAGAGGGCTTCCTTATCCAGAATCCTGCAGAGAAAGGAAGTCTCCCCCTGTCTGTCTGGGTGATTGACAGTTTATCTAGCAAATCAGCTCTCTCCCCCTCACTTCTGGTTCAATAAGGGCTTTACCCCATCACATACTTCACATCTAGTGCAATTGTCTCCGTAGATGCTGCATTACAGTGCTGTTATTCCTGTTTGTCATGATTAATCCTCTGCATTCATATTTGCTTTCATTGCAGGTAGCAGGAGGACCATGGCTCTAAGAGCATGTGGCTTGATAATCTACAGGAGGCTACAGGCAGGATCCCCTTCTTCTAAAGTCGGTGACAACATTGAATACCTTCTCCTGCAGACATCCTATGGCACTCATCACTGGACCCCGCCCAAAGGTGATGGTTGTTCCAATAACGCTAAAAGAGATCAACACTAATGTTCCTTGTATCCAAGAACCAGAGACGTTATAGAATGTAAAGACCTCTAAGGGCAAATCGTCTAATGGCTACCAGTCTTTTGTGGCAGTTGAGACAATTAACTATATTAGCACCAGAGCTGTGTCACCCACCTTTTATTCAACTGCATGCACCTTATTCTGCATTGAAGCTTGGGCAATGGCCAGACCTGGGTTTGCATTAGCCCAAGCTCTATGGCAAGTAGAATGTGCATAACTAATTGGGAGGCAGGCCCTGGTAGTGCCCTGGGGCGTAGTACAGAGGCTCATCACTAAGGTTAAGATTTTTGTCATGGACAGGTCACGGGCAATAAACAAAAATTCACAGGAGCCCGTAACCTGTCTGTGCTGTCACTAAAAATAACCGGGGGGGCAGGGCTAGCTCGGGGGGAGGAATGACAGCTGGAGTCTTGTTGGGGGGTATGGGGGAAAACTGCCAAGCCCTCCCACCATAGCAGGGACACAGCCCGTGCTCCAGCAGTCGCAGCCACAGCGGGGGGACACAGCCCCCACTCCGGAGCTGGCCACAATTGCAGGGCAGAGGCACGCAGTCCCAGCTTCAACCCCAGCCACAGGCACACAGCCCCAGCCGGGTCGGGGGCAGGGGCACACAGCCCCGGCTCCAGCCCCTGCTGCAAGTTGTGGGGCAGGAGCTCACGGCCCCAGATCCAGCCACAGCTGCAGGGCAGGGGTGCATAGTCCCACCTCCGGCCCAGCTTCAGCTGCGGACAGTTGACGCCAAAGAAGTCACAGAGGTCACGGACTCCATGACTGCCCTGACCTCTGTGACTAAATCTTACTCATCACTCAAGGTGAATGGCAGAGAAGGCATTTGGTTGAACCTCCCTCAGACTCTGGTAGTGGGGAGAATTCAACGCAGAAATCACTTTTAACTTTCAGATTTTATTCTCTCTTCCCCCACTTCCTCAACTCGTCTTGATAGTTCCTGGCTATCCCGGACACAATGTCGCATGCGCTGACCACACCTAGATAAATATTTATTTTGTACAGGTCACTAACCAAAACAATCTCATAGCGTAATCTCAGTGCAACTCTGCCCCATGTAAAGAAAAAGGTAGGCAAACCTCTCCCCGTATCCTCTGAGTCAAAAACATGGGTAAGTAGAATTTGCAGTGTGCCGTAAAGCCAACAAATCTGGACTGTGACCATCCACTGTGTAAAGAGAGTTCTGTGATTGAGCGTTCCTCATCGAGAATGTCCTGACGCTAGCCACAAGTGTTCCAGCTGATCCTAGCTGCCACAGTATCCCAAAAGGGATATAGAGGCACCTCAGATAGCCAGGAGCCACACCATTTAGGACTTTTTAGATCCATACCATTATGGCAATCTTTAATTTTATATGGAAACAAACTGGTAGCCATTGCAGATCCTGGAATACTAAGTGAATGAGCCATTGCGTTCTGCAGTTGCTGAGTGGGCTTCAGGCATAGGTAGAGCAAATTGCACTGATAAAATCTGGAGGTGATGAAGTCGTGGATAAACGTGGCAAGGTCCAGATTTAAACAAAAAAGTCATAACCATCTTGCCAAGAGCACATGGGTGGAAAAGCCACTTTGAGCCACAGCTGTTTTTTGATCTTTTAAAAGTAACTTATGCAGCTCCCAGCCCCATAGTGTCACTTTGTACTTCCAAATACCAAAAGGCAGGCAGAGCTCTGCTTCGTCATCTCCGGATGCTTCCCTTAGCCTACCAGCATCAACTACATCTCCTTTGACGTGAGTCCCAAGTTCAGCTACATACTTAGAAAACTGACCCTGTCAGCTGAACCTGATCAAAAGAGAGATGTAGAGTTAACTGTCCTCCCACAGCCTAATGGCATGACAGCCTAACCCTTGAAGTGGATCAGGTCTCAGATGGGGAGTCATTGGAGAGCAGGGACCCCCAGTGTGATGTACTTTCGTTGGCCTTTCTTGCTCAGGCTACTGCATGTGGTACCATCTGAAGCTCACCATCATGCTACAGCAGGACTGCATGGAGGTCTTTTTTTTAGTCTTTTATGCTGGCCATTCACACTTTAAATGAATGGAGATACACCTATCTCATAGAACTGGAAGGGACCTTGAAAGGTCGTCGAGTCCAGCCCCCTACCTTCACTAGCAGGACCAAGTACTGATTTTGCCCCAGATCCCTAAGTGGCCCCTCAAGGATTGAACTCACAACCTTGGGTTTAGCAGGCCAATACTCAAACCACTGTGATGCTTTTGATACCACATCCCCCATAGCCGCCTTGCATGCATACCTAACAGGAGGGGTAGGAGTACTGAGCCTCGTAGTACACATGGCAGAGATCTTGGGACATAGGCAGAATGATCCCACTCGTGTCTCTGGTTCTCTCAGGGGAAAAAGAGCAGAGCCACTTGAGGGCAGTTCTGGGCTCTGCAAGTGTTGTGCACAACACTCTGTGATCAGTCACACTGAAGGCTGCAGATTGGGGGCGGAAATCAACACAGACACTTTTGCCCAGGTTCTCAAAGGTATTAGGCTCCTAACTTTCATTGATTTCCCTTTGAGGATCTGGGTCTTTGTCTTTCCCCATCATCAGGTATGGACCAAAAAAACCTATAGCTGTTTCTATAGCAGGTCTAAAGACGTGTTCACTCCTGGTAATGCCACAGCTGTTTTACCATTACTTTCACCATAACCTTCCTCTATTGCCTTAGCTGGGGTAGTCGGTGTCATTGCCCATATGCCCCTGGTACTTAAGAAGGGTGGATGAAGCGCATCTGGATTACTGACACTCCCATCAGCATGGTATCTGGTCTTCAACTAATTTATATAAGGCAGTGTTTTCAACCTAAATAAAATTGAGGTCGTGCTGATAGGAGAGGGAAATTATTAGAGAAGCTGGTCCATCGACCTCTGCCTTTCTGGAGGATGTCTGCCATCAGATTATCAAGTTAGTGCCCACTACCAGGAGCCTGTTTGACCCTTTGGTGATCCTAGACTTGCAGTTATAAATAGTGGTATGAAATAAGTCTTTCCCTCTATAGATGGCTGGGAGGCTGCACATCCCATTATAGCCCTCTATTGAAACCAGTAGAGTTACACCATGAATGAACTGAGCCCTTTATATTGTTCTCCTTCCGAAAGTTACTTTGACTCCCAGTTGCATGTGCTTTTCTGAGCCCTTGCCTGGTTTGTCCTATTTATGTCTCTGTCTGGAATTTTCATGAGAAAACTAAATCTGGCTTTTCTCAGGGAAAGTAAAAACAACTTGGGAATGTTATATTTATCCCTATTTGGAATGGTGATTGTGATCCTGAGGAATCCAGAGTGAATGGAAAGAACTAGAATAGTAACATGGCTGGCTTGGAGAGGGAAAGAGAAATAACCTTACTCCAGGCTGCTGCATGCCGCAGTGCTATCATCCCATTGCAGCGATATTGGTCTCTTTAATTTGATATTAGTCATACAGCTACACAGCAGCTTCCATCCAAACCACTTTAGAAACATTACTAAGTGTGTGTGTGTGGTATTAATAATCTCTTGATTCACCACTGAAATGCAGCCACATGTATGGGAGGTGAGCCACAGCTCCTCTTTAACAGTGCAGAGCTACACTAATAATCATAGAATCATAGACTATCAGGGTTGGAAGGGACCTCAGGAGGTCACTTAGTCCAACTCCCTACTCAAAGCAGGACCAACCCCAACTAAATCATCCCAGCCAGGGCTTTGTCAAGCCTGACCTTAAAAAACCTCTAAGGAAGGAGATTCCACCACCTCCCTAGGGAACCCATTCCAGTGCTTCATCACCCTTCTAGTGAAATAGTGTTTCCTAATATCCAACCTAGACCTCCCCCACTGCAACTTGAGACCATTGCTCCTTGTTCTGTCATCTGCCACCACTACTGATAACAGTCTAGATCCATCCTCTTTGGAACCTCCTTTCAGATAGTTGAAAGCAGCTATCAAATCCCCCCTCATTCTTCTCTTCTGCAGACTAAATAAATAAAACTAGGCTTCCCTTCCTGCCCAGGACATCTAAGCAGTCAGCCACCAAGACTGCTTCAGAGACTGGCAAAAAGGGGATCGATGAAGGACGAAGGCTTTTATATCATCTTATGAGATGTCACAAGCCATGCTGATCTGGACAAGGTCAATACTTGGGTGAAAGACCTCTAAGGAACACCTGGTTTCATGGGTCAGTAGGACATGCTCTTTCCTCTGAATCAGTAGTGAACCATTGGCCTGCTAGGGGCACTGTGCGCAGGAAGTGCCATCTTTCATCCGAAATATAAAAAGGAGGTTCCTGATCATTAACAACCCCCTGGCATTTTTAATAAGAGAAGGGTGCTAGTCCGTGTCCTGGATCCAACATGGGTAGATTACGCCTACCTACATTTCCCCAGGCAGTTTGAATCAGATTTGGCATTCTTCACTTCTTGTCCCAAATTTTTTTGTATGTTGATACAAAATAATAATTATTTTGTGGGAGGTTTAGGTTGGATATTAGGAAACACTATTTCACTAGGAGGGGGGCAAAGCACTGGAATGGGTTACCTAGGGAGGTGGTGGAATCTCCTTCCTTAGAGGTTTTTAAGATCAGGTTTGACAAAGCCCTGGCTGGGATGATTTAGTTGGTGTTGGTCCTGCTTTGAGCAGGGGTTGGACTAGATGACCTCCTGAGGTCCCTTCCAACCCTGATATTCTATGATTCTGTGATTCACTACTCAGCAGTTTTCATGTTTGGATATAAAACAACGATGAAAACTGAAGATCAAGTGCGTGGTGCTGCCCTTCATGAGCATCAGGCTCGTTGACTTCCTCATTCTGGTTATGGCCTGCTTATGCATCCCTCTTGTTGATTATTTGTATTCATGTGGGACATCCCACTGACTTTGATGGGCTTGCTTGCTTGATTAAAAGAGGCAGAATCAGGCCCTAAGCCACTGAAGGGACAGCATTAATGAATCCTGTTCTCCTTAGCCAGAAATATGGTCTCTTCATCTGGGGCTTTGCAGGTGTGCAGGGCTCCAATAGGAACACAGAACTGGAAAGGAGGAGAATAACATGGGAAGAGATTTCTGGCACATATTTGGTGCACTGGGTGCTGATTGGCAGTGTCAGCATACGTGGGATGAACCCTAATCCTAAAACCCTTGAGAGGGACATAAAAAGGTTTGAACTGCAATGTGTGTTCTGCAATCTTTAATGCAAATGGGTCTAAACAACAGGACACGTGAGCTGTACTTCATGGAAAATCAGATACTGCACATGTGTTTTCCCTATTGCCAATTGAATGAACACAATCAGAACAGCCAGTTTGCTTCTCAGAAACTTATTTTTCTCCCCTCCTTGGGCAGGCCATGTGGATCCGGGTGAAGATGACCTGCAGACAGCCCTGCGGGAGACACAGGAAGAGGCTGGACTCAATTCCAGTCAGTTCACCCTCATTGAAGGGTTTAAGAAGGAGCTGCAATACACTGTCAGAAGCAAACCCAAAACAGTCATCTACTGGCTGGCAGAAATGAACGACTGTAACACGGAGATCAAGCTCTCAGATGAGCATCAGGCTTTTCGTTGGCTGAACCTGGAAGAGGCTTGCAAATGTGCTGAGTATAAGGAGATGCAGGCAGCATTCAGAGCTGTGCATCAGTTTCTCTGTTCCAAAGCATAATGCTTTCATGGAGGAACATGGGGATTTTTAAAAGAAACCCGGGCTGCTCTTTTAACAAGAATAAAACGGGGGTTGTGCAGAAATGTAAATTTTATACCAACCTGTTGTATGGGGTTAAGATACTCTGAGCTTCTGTGGAGCTTCTGCTTTTATCTCCCCTAGGTTGTCCTAGCTCACATAAAGCATGGTCTGGTCTAAGCACGAACCAGAGAGCTCTGAGATGAGATCCCTGCCCTGACCATCCCTCCCCTTGTTGCTTTCATCAGGTCACTTACGCCCTGAATTTCAGAAGTGTTGAGCAGCTGCAGGTCCCATTGAAAATCGAATCCTTGACCTGACCCCAGAAGGACGGTATTGAGAAATGGAGCATCTGGAGAATTTTAATAATCAAATACAATTACAAATATTAGATCCTGAGTTTCGCGCAGAAGAGCAGTAGCCAGAACTGCTGGGCTCTATTCCCAGCTTCACTGACTCCTTCTGGTCACTTGGGCAGATCGTTTCATCTTTGCCAACTGTCACATGAGTTGTATTTCCTTACCTGGTGCGTTTAATGTTTGCAACGTGCTTTGAGAGCCTGGGATGGAAGTTGTTAGAGAGGAACAAAATGTAACTGATAATTTCCAACTCCCTCTGCTATTTTTGGTGTCTCTTATTTTGGTCTGTGTCGCACACGTTGAAGGTCAGCAGTATATTATACACTTGGTCTTGGTGGCGTAATGAGTCTATGCCTACGTTGAGCTGAGGACCTTCTGCTCTAGAAATCTAAGCTAATGGTGAATCTCCAGTAGCTGTATTAATATTCCCTATGGGTTGGAGTCCCTAATGGGCAATGTGGTCACTTGCCGTTGAGCACGTCTGGCATTCCATGCAATAGCTAGCAGTGCTACGCACACGCGAGCTAGAACGTTAGAGGTGAGAGCTATAATTAATTCTTGTCTGTGGGCCTTAGCTCCCAAGGTGCTAAGCCATTGAACACCGTTAGCTCCCGCTAACATCAGTAGGAATTGAGAGCGCTCAGCTCCTTGTAGGATGGAGACCATTTTATCTCTACCGAATGATTTGCACGGATACAGCGGTGCATTGTGCCTTAGCAAGAGAAATGATTTCAACTCTCCTGATATTTTTTTAAACTCAGCTTTATTATGAACACCGTTTCAAACCAAATGGCGGGGTGTGATGAAGAGCATGTGGGGGGTGTTGTGTTTTAGTAACAGGCAGAACAATAAAAGAGCAAAGATTTATTTTTTTTAAAGAAAATCAGTAAACAAGCGAGAGAAATGACTAACTACGTGTGCTGTTTCACAGTCATATTTTCATGGTTATTTTTCAGCTTCTGCTTAACCAACACCATGTAAACGATGGCATTGCTTTGTTTAAGTGCAAGAATATATATTAAACAAGAATACAGAGCCATTTTCAAGTAACCCATTCTACCCCATCAACAGCAGTGAACCACCATTGGCCAAAACAAAAAGTGCTGTATTAGTTGAAGCCATGGTTGGTAGCTGCATTTTAATGGCACTGCATATGTAGCATTCGTTAGTGTTGTGTACCAGGAATATAAAACTCTTGGTGAGTCACTGCCCTGCCATCGGCTGGTTCGCAATGGCTCAGGGTGGAAAGGTGGCGGGCAATGTCTTTTATTTAGAAAAAATAAACTGTTTTTCCTTAATATTTTAGGGGAGGGAAACTTCAGCAAATGGCTGGAGAATGTCAGGGACGGTCATTTTGTTTTTGGCTGCTTAAGGTGGAGCTGATAAGTCACAAATTCTCTTATGGCCAAAGTCACTGAGCAGTTTTTTGAGTGCGTAGCTGGCTCGGGGATCCAGTTTTCCACTTTGAAGTCAAATCAAACCCTATCAGGATTTGTTTATTCACCTTTCCATTTGACTTGGAGGAATAACATTTCTCGTGGGATCAGTGGTGCTAGAATCCAAAGGAAAGCAAAAGGCAAGGAGCATTAGGAACCAGCCAGGCACTCTGTGGTTACACATGGGCCTCCTTACAGAATAAATCAGAACCCTGGAGAAAGTTTAAGCACTGTGCACCTCAACAAACAGAACACAATCTGCCCTGTTTGCTATAACTTTGTGCTGCATCATGTGATTGTTCTCAAGTGTTAAACAGTGTTTGCTGGTTTCTATCAAAACCATTAGGCTACTGAAAAAAATTCACTCAGGATAGATTGGTCCCAGTAGGAGTATCTTATCGGAGGGCACTATAGTATAGAAGCAACGGGCTCCGTTAGTCGTGAGGGAGCCCATCTAAAAGTTAGCATTATCAAAAAGGGGAGTGACGGTCCCATCCTTCCACTCAATCAGTATTTCCCCGTGCTGCAAGGGAGGGGAACGAGAGGCTGGAATGCTGCGTTGCCAGCTGCCTGCTGTCACGGTTAGTGGGGACTGCTCCCGTAAGCCAGCTCTGTTGCAGCTCTCCGGGTAGCTCTTCAGAGCAGAGAGCTTCTTCTTCCTAAGAGGACAGAAAAAAGGGGGACCCAAAAATCAGTTATTTCATTTCATTTATGTCCAAGGTGGGCAATGCCCTTCTCAACGGATTTAGTAATTGCATCTGCCTGCCACTTGTTTTCCCCTGTGAATTTAGAGCTGAATCAGCACCCCTGGAGCCTGAATCCTTTGTCCCCAGAACAGGTATGCTACGGGCAGCACCAAGCTTCCCACACAGAGCGGCCCCTCTCTGGGTATCATGTGATTGAAATGGGAGAGGGAGAAGACTTCATCAGCTGCATTTTGGCGGGAAGGAGGGATGAAGCAGCAGGAGGCCAGAGAGGAAAAGATTATACAGCAGAACCTCAGAGTTACGAACTGACCAGTCAACCACACGCCTCATTTGGAATCAGAAGTACGCAATCAGGCAGCAGCAGAGACAACAAAAAAGCAAATGCAGTACACGACTGTGTTAAACTTTCCCTTTAAAAAAAGATTGGACAAGAGAAGGAAACTGTTTTTGTGCTTGTTTCATTTAATTTAATTTAAGATGGTTAAAAGCAGCATTTTTCTTCTGCATAGCTGTATTAAGTCAATTGTTTAGTTGTAAATTTTTTGAAGACACCCATAACATTTTGTTCAGAGTTATGAGCAACCTCCATTCCTGAGGTGTTTGTAACTCCGAGGTTCTACTGTAGTCAAAGGGGAGAGATGACCAGAACATGGACAAAACTTTCAGAGATGGGGATGGGAAGAGGTGGGGACATAGTAACAGGACTTGGTGAGAGCCTACATGTGGCCTGGGGGTTGATATGCTAGTACACTTGGGGCTTTCAAGCCTTTAGTTGCACAGCTGTGACAACAGAAAAGCAGCTAAGGGAGAAACTTCATCCTACTTACTTGTTGTAGCGAACATTCAATGTCAGTATAATCAGCCCCAGTATAAATGCGAAGGGGCTGAGGACTAGCATGGCTGTCTTCCACTTGGTGGCTGAAATGGAATCAAATTGCACAATCACACACATTTCCTCACTTAGCCCCTTTGCTGTGTTATTCTGTAATATTGTTCCAGACTCAAATGGACCGTTATAGCCCCATCAAGAGTAGCAGAGGATGTGGGTGGGTGAGATGACTTATGGGTGGTCTCCTTGTTCATGGGGTCATGGGCCAGCTTTGCCATATGCTCAGGGCTGCATTTTTACAGCCTGTCCCTGGCAGGTTCCCCCACTTTCTCAGAGGGTAATGAATATTCAGAATTCTCTGCCCTGCAATCCAGAGTTCTGGGATGCAAGGGGTAGCAGGAGCAAGAGACAACAACTCTTGGATATCAACAGTAAGCTCAGGGTGGAATGGGATTCAGCGCTCCATCATGGTAACTCTTACTCCCGTGCGGGGGGTGCAGCTGATCTCCAGGAGGAATTTCTCCCCCCAGGGCATACTGCAGGCAGTTGGATGAAGGGGGGTGCTTTAGTTCTTTCTGGAGTACTGACCAGCATCAGCATCAGATAGCACCAAGTGGGGGGGGGGGAAAGAATCAATTTCCTATTTGCAGGGAGAGGAAGGGACATTGGTACCCGCACTCCACCCTGTCTTTTCCCTTTTCTCATTGGTTGTTTCAACATACCTGTAAGCCTGGCCCCAGCACCTTTCCCTCGGTGTCCAGATTGATTTTTAAATTGGCCAGACACTTCTGTGGGGGTGGGGAAGGAGCAGAGACGCACACATTAGTGGGCTGTACTGCCGAACAGGAGGGAGCATTGCACTGCATTATCCTTTCTCTTTATGGCTACGTGTTAGTTGCAGGACCCCTTGCTATCAGGGTGGGAAGAGGTTGGGAGCCCTGCTGTTGCGCTAGGGTGCTAAGAGTGGCTGTGCACCACTATCGTTCTGACTGTAGCACATCTGGGGCAGCCAGAGCCCCCCATCAGTGCACTGCTTCCCACTGGCAAGACAAGCGTCACAGCGGTGTGATGTGACAGGGACCAAACTACAGCTGCTGCTGCTCTTCGGACACGTGCATTCAGGAAAGCAAAGTACCCACCCTTGTCCGTTGCTAGAACGTCAAGCATCTGGTTGCTCCGTGGTGGAGAAACTGTGCTGTTAAACTCAGCCAATGTGGAGACGGGCAACTCCAGCAGAGAGCCCCTGGAGCTGGTGTGGATCTTTGCTGAGGAACTGATGGTTTTAGCTTAGAAAGAAAAAACAAAAGATGCAGACAGTTATTGTTTATTCACTATACAGCACCATGGGCTTGCGTGTCCCTCAGCAAACCACGCTGGGACAAAGCCTGCCCTGGCTTATTTCTCCTGCAGCCTCCCTGAGGTAGTTTGGATTGCATGATTTGCAAGGGCCCGGTCCAGTGGGGCCCTCCATTTTCATGAATTTCAAACGGAGAGCGCTTAGCAGCTTGCAAGATCAGACCGGTGGTCCGGGCAGAATTTGGCCCGGGGGGTTAGACAAGGTCCCTGTTCTGAGGAACATCCAGTCTAAGGAGGATGGGCACAATACAAACAAACAGTTAAAAGCTGAAGCGTGACGGAGGGTGCAGGAAGAGTCCGAGCTGAGATACATACACACGCCTTCCTCGCACGTTAAATGACTGCACGTGGCCAAATGGATATTGAATGATAGGATATGTTGCTATGAGCATTACTGACAAATGAAGTAGGCACAAGCTTCTCAGTTATCAAATGCTGGTGATTAAGTATCTGAAAGTTCTAAGCACCAAAGACTAGGGGAGTTATTTTGGATGGTCTGGGGGTACATGACTAGCATACTGACCTTGGCACTGCAAGGGTAGACCCTTTACGAGAGCGGCAAATCAGAGCCCCCTTCCCCTGTTCTTGATCATTCGTCTAGATTGGGTAACAGAAGGAGAGGAGGTCCCCTGCCTCTAGCATACAATCGTTCCATTAGACGCTGCTGTGGGATCAGAGGTGTCATGCCAGCCTTTCTGGAGAACTCACAGTGTGTATAACCAGGAGTGATGCTATTACACCAAACAGTATAAGGAATAAAAGGAGACTTGCCCTCCAGGGGCAACAGCTTCATTGTCCGAATGAAGAGCTGGGGGGTCCAGCTGGTCTTAGTCTTGGAGAAAATAAAGGGATTGTGGGGAGCAAGGGACTAATTTACCAAGCAACTCAAACAACCCAAGAGAAGAGTGAAGCTTTGATGTCAGGAAAAACCTTGTGACAGTGAAATAGTGTCCCCAAGGGAATTACCTGGGTCACTTACAGAAAGCACTGGACCATTCACTGCATGTCCCAATCCTTTTGTGGTCCCTGGAGCTGAAGAGTGGGGAACGGATGTGATCTCCAGATGTTTAATTCTGTAGACAACTTTGTAAGGGAAATGTTCTTGTCATGAACCCATCTCCCAGTTTATAACCCAAATGGGCTGAAAGGAAGGAGGAATCTGATTGGATGGTGAGCTGGCTAATTATCTGCATCGCTTCTAACTAAAAAGCCTGGAAACACTACCACCATCCGATATCTATTGCTGGGAGCTATCCTAGAGTTTAGACACTAGAACTAGTGAAAGCACAGAATCATAGAAACGTAGGACCGGAAGGGATTTAGGCAGGTCATTTAGTCCAGTCCCAGCACCGAGGCAGGACTAAGTATTAGCTAGACCACCCTGATAGGTGTTCGTCTAACCTGTTCTAACTTTTATAACTAAGACGGCAACAGTCACTTAAAAGTGTTGCTCCCATTTTACAGATGAGGAAATTGAAGCACAGGGAAGCTAAATGACCTGCACAAAGGTACCAGAGCAGAGTCAGGTTTAGAACCCAGGTGTTCCTGGCTCTCAGACCTGCGCTCAGGCCAGCAGACCATATTGTCTCTAGTAAGAATGGTGATGCCAAAGGACCCAAAAGGATTTTTCTAGCTCCTTGGCAGGCTGGCTCTGTATTCTAGACTAGTTTCTCCTTCTTAGAAATTAACTCTGACTACCACATGAGCTGCACTGCCCAGCTCCCTGAGGTAGGACCACGGACAGAGCTATGAACTCATAGCCGGTAGATTATACTTCATTTGAAATCAAAAAGAAAACTCTCTCAATAGCATTGCCAGCTCTTGTGATTTCATCACAAGTCTCTTGATTTCTGGTGTTTGGCTTCAAGTTCCAGTATGTGGAATCAGGTAACCTCAGCCTTCATTTTTTTTAACATAAAGTACGTTTCTCATGATTGACGAAGGCTTGAAAACGTGATCTAAGGGCACCCTAAAGGCCCCAAAACCAGAAGGCAAATAAGGAGAACCCCAAAATGATCAGTTTGAAATATCATGATTTCAAAGATGATCTCATTATTTTGGAGGCTTCAGCATGAGGTTTGAACATCTGGGGTTGGCAATATTGAAACAACCAACCTCCCCCCACTATTCTCCTTTTCGAACATAAGTGACTTTTAATGGTTACTTCCCAATCAGGGCCGGCTCCAGGCACCAGCCTGGCAAGCAGGTGCTTGGGGCGGCCACTCCGGAGGGGGGCGGCACGTCCAGCTATTCGGCGACAATTCGGCGGACGGTCCCTCACTCCCGCTCGGAGCAAAGGACCTCCCGCCGAATTGCCGCCGCAGATCGTGATCGCGGCTTTTTTTTTTTTTTGGCTGCTTGGAGCGGCCAAAACCCTGGAGCCGGCCCTGTTCCCAATTCTGGGATCACATGTGACCCTAAGAGCCCCTCAATGCCAACTACTCTGTATCAGCAACTCTTGTCAGGCCTGACAAATTCACTACACCTAACACACTACTTCCATAGTATTTATCCAAAAAGTGTCCTGTAAGGTATCAAATTAAAGCTGATGACACACCGGTCATTACTATTGCTTTTGAATGTATGTACTGGCACTATATAAGGAGTTCTATGGGCCTACTAAAAATATGTTTTAAACTATGGAACAAGGCACAGTTGACAAACAGGTTTTTCTGCCGGACAAAGCATGTTTGTTCACTTATCCCTGTCTCCAAAGTAAAATTAAGCATTGTAAGCCAAACACAATGGGAGCTACATTTGCATTCCCAGTTAACATAAGGATGTGATGTCAGCATGGGAAGACACTGGAGACAGAACTGCAGGCATTTGTCCTATCACTGGGGTGCAAAGACAATTAGCTGTGGGGCATAGGAGGCAGACTAGAAGGACCCCTCTTTTATCCAGCACTGAAGGAACAAAAAGGACAGTGCTTTTTGTATCCATGAACGGTGGATCTCCACCTTGTGGGTTGGTGACGCTGGAAGGAAGCTTTATGTGAGAAACAGCTTTAGACAGGGATTTTAGCTTGTTAAAATCAGGGTTAGACTCTAAGAAGCATATTATACCTTTTGTGTCACATATAGCCAGTTGTTCCTACCATCTCTTAAAATCGGAACCTTCATTAATAATCATATTTTTTCTCACTAGAAATAGATTACAGTGCTGTGTGGTTATAAAGGGCCTGATCCTGAGTTGTTCCAGTCAAGCTGTGTGTACGCCGTCTCTCACCAATCATGCCTCACCAATCTACTAGATTGATTTGAGGGGGTGAACAAGCATGCGGACAAAGGAGATCCAGTGGATATAGTGTATTTAGATTTTCAGAAAGCCTTTGACAAGGTCCCTCACCAAAGGCTCTTAAGCAAAATAAGCAGTCATGGGATAAGAGGGAAGGTTCTCTCATGGATTGGTAACTGGTTAAAAGATAGGAAACAAAGGGTAGGAATAAATGGTCAGTTTTCAGAATGGAGAGAGGTAAATAGTGGTGTCCCCCAGGGGTCTGTACTGGGACGAGTCCTATTTAACATATTCATAAACAATGTGGAAAAAGGGGTAAACAGTGAGGTGGCAAAATTTGCAGATGATACAAAACTACTCAAGATAGTTAAGTCCCAGGCAGACTGTGAAGAGCTACAAAAGGATCTCACAAAACTGGGTGACTGGGCAACAAAATGGCAGATGAAATGTAATGTTGATAAATGCAAAGTAATGCACATTGGAAAACATAATCCTAACGATACATATACAGTGATGGGGTCTAAATGAGCTGTTACCACTCAAGAAAGAGATCTTGGAGTCATTGTGGATAGTTCTCTGAAATCATCCACTCATTGTGCAGCGGCAGTCAAAAAAGCGAACAGAATGTTGGGAATCATTAAGAAAGGGATAGATAATAAAACAGAAAATATCATATTGCCTCTATATAAATCCATGGTACGCCCACACCTTGAATACTGCGTACAGATGTGGTTGCCCCATCTCAAAAAAGTTATATTGGAATTGGAAAAGGTTCAGAAAAGGGCAACAAAAATGATTAGGGGTATGGAATGGCTTCCGTATGAGGGGAGATTAATAAGACTTGGACTTTTCAGCTTGGAAAAGAGGGCGACTAAGGGGGGATATGATAGAGGTCTATAAAATCACGAGTGGTATGGAGAAAGTAAATAAGGAAGTGTTATTTACTCCTTCTCATAATACAAGAACAAGGGGCCACCAAATGAAATTAATAGGTAGCAAGTTTAAAACAAACACAAGAAAGTATTTTTTTCACGCAACACACTGTCAACCTCTGGAACTCCTTGCCAGAGGGTGTGTGAAGGCCAATACTATAACGGGGTTCAAAAGGGAGCTAGATAGATTTATGGAAAATAGGTCCATCAGTGGCTATTAGCCAGGATGGGCAGGAATGGTGTCCCTAGCCTCTGTTTGCCAGAAGCTGGGAATGGGTAACAGGGGATGGATCACTTGATGATAACCTGTCTGTTCATTCCCTTTGGGGCACCTGGCATTGGCCACTGTCGGCAGACAGGATACTGGGTTTGATGGACCTTTGGTCTGACCCAGTATGGCCGTTCTTATGTTCTCCTGGTAAGTCCTGTGAGTGTCCAGTGATGGGCTGGATGCTACAGAGGGGGATGCTGATAGAAGGGGCTGGTGTGTGTCTCACTAGCCTGCACAGAGAGATTGCAGAGACCTGGAAAACAGGGCTTGTCGGTGGCCAGAGGCTGTTGGTTTCAGGGGACTGTGCTTCAGCAGGCATGAGGCAGAACTGCTTCACGCTAAGGGCAGATAGTGGTGAGGTGCCTCCCAACTCGGAGTACCCCCAGGAGCTTCACAATGAGCAATACCAACTTCTGCTTCTTCCCCTTCCTTGCTGGGGTTAGGGTGCGGTGGTTTGCAATATAAGAAGATCAGATTAGATGATCGTGGTCAGCAGATCACAAGGATGAGGAAAGACCTGTGATTTCACCAGGGATGAGTGAGCTGGTTGGAACTGAACAGAGAAAGAGAATTCTCTGCAATCTACTGCTCTGAAAATTGAATCGAGCTTTCTTTTCCTTTTCTTTAAACAGCCTCTCAATAATGCAGGTAACTTAAAAAAAAAAAAAAGACAAGACTGTTTTTCTGATCAATCCAGTGTAGGAGTGTGATGAAAGAGGAGGTAGTTAGTCTGGGACCTTAGGGCCCATCCAGTAGTAGGAAGTATCACAAATCCCATGAATGAAAGTCTGACTTTAATGAAACGGCCACCCCACTTTTAGCAAATCCCAAAGTTTCAGGCGATTCAGAGAATATTCCAAGCTATAAAGTGCTCATCCCCCAAATAGGCTTTAAGCTACGTAGCAAGGCAGAGTTGACAAGCAGGGTTGTCAGAAACCTTTTGAGGTTTGCCCATCACTAGTTTTGTATGTTGATATAGAGGGACCCAAACCTGTGAAGTGCTGATCACCTGTCATTTGCCACTGAAATCAATGGTAGCTGAGGGTGTTTGGGATGTCCCTAAAGCTTCCCAGTATCTCGCAGGACCAGGGCCAGAGCAATCATGCATGAGAATGATTTTACATGAGCTACAAGCCTGTTAAGTCAGGTGTTAGATGGATTCTAGGTGATGGATCCCAAAGAGTAAATGGGTTGCTAATGGTTAAATCCACCTCTTACTTTTGTGAACCCCCACCAACGCAGCTTCCTGCATTAGGTCACCAAGCCTGGGAGCCACTGTGGGGCTGACAGCACAGACGGTTTCATCTGACAGGGTCTTCCACTTGCTGAACTTGTCTTTCTCCCGAGACACAAAGACCTTGTGGCCTTGCTTCGCATTGAGATGCAAGCCCAGGCCATGCAAAGTCAAGTGTCCCTTCTTGCTGCAAGCCCACGCTTGGCGCTCTCTGTCCCCGCATGGCTCCAGGTAGGCTGATGCGAACTCCTGTGGCTTCCGGATGGTCAGGCACTGTTTGGTTTTAAGGCTGACGATGGACTTTGTTCTGGGATCCCACCTCCATTGCTGCTGCTGGGCATGCAGCTTGCAATCAGCCAGGCTGATCTGGTTGCTCTCCTGGTGGGCGACCTGCATGCACTTTTCCAGCCGGATGTTCTTTATGAGGAAGCTTTGCCCCTCTGATACTACAGTACAATCAAAGCAGAGTTTAGTACCTTACATGCACAAGACAAACAAGTGCTTCTGCAGAGCATCAGTTGTTAGCTAATGCCTAGGAAAAGAGAGACTCTTAGCCTACCACTTGTTGCTGCATTTTCATATTCTAGATATAAGAGAAAAAAAAGGCCACCCTCTAAGTTTTAATTTCCTAGGGATGCATTTCTTAGAGGAAGACATGGTGCATTGGTACCAAGGAACAAGGTTGGAAAGAAGTAATAATATCGTCATTAATGTGTAAAGCCAATAGAAAAAAAATGTTACAAATTTCACAACCATTTTTTTAAATTTCTATGAAATTTAAAAAAAAAATGGAAAATTTCAGGCAGCTATAGAGCCAGTGAGAAATCTCCCAAAATCTGATGATTTTTTCCCTATCAGAATTAAGTTTTTCCTATGAACAAAATTCATTGAAATTCAAAAAATGTTGACAAGCTCAGTTAATCTCACTTAGTACTTCACTGTGGATCACTAAACTGGGCTCTGTGGCTACTTCCGATGGCAACAATGGAAATAAAACGATAAGCCTTATAAACACTGGAAATGATTAGATAAGGTGACTCACAACTATTCAATCAACAATACAATTATTGCGTCCAGTATCACTGCCCAGAGGTCAGGGTTCCAGATCCGAGAAGTCCCAGGTAACTGAGTTACCCACCTAGTGATGGTCCATAGAACTGCCCTATAATTCTCTCATAACTGTAGGAGGACAGCCCGAGTCACAATACTCTTAGCTTTTGAACTTCTGTATTGATCATTTTTTGCAATGAGCAACAAAGGTTCCGGGACCTTTAAGGAGTAGATCCCAGCCAGTCAACGTAAAGGATTGCATCTGTATTCATTCCAAAATCAACCATAAATCTGACCCACGAGCATCCTGAAATACCCTTTAAACACTCGGCCGTACGTCTCTAATAGGGGTGAAATATTGGAACAGCCTTCCGAGGGAAACGGTGGGGGCGAAGGACCTGTCTGGTTTTAAGATTAAGCTAGATAAGTTTATGGAGGGGATGGTTTAATGGGATAACATGATTTTAGTCAAAGGAACAGCGTGCCATGGCAGGTAAATAGTATAATGGCTAATGAGGGTCAGGCTGGAGACTCTTGCCTACGTGCTCGGGGTTTTACTGATCGCCATATTTGGGGTCAGGAAGGAATTTTCCTCCAGGGTAGATTGGCAGAGGCCCTGGAGGTTTTTCGCCTTCCTCCGCAGCATGGGGCAGGGATCACTAGCTGGAGGATTCTCTGCTAATTGAAGTCTCTACGCCACAGGATTTGGGGACTTCAACAGCAGAGTCAAGGGAAAGGGTAGGGACGGCTTTGTGGCCTGCATCATGCGGGAGGTCAGACCAGATGATCATAATGGTCCCTTCTGACCTTAAAGTCTATGAGTCTATGAATAGATGCATCTCTTCTGCTGCACAAAACATATTATGTCCCTACCAAATTTTGAATGATAATTTGGTTTTGAAGAAAGAGGTATGGAAACAAATGTTTCAGATTCTCACCACATTTCCCCTAGGTCATTCACTCTATATGCATCCGAAGAAGTGGGTTGTAGCCCACGAAAGCTTATGCTCTAATAAATTTGTTAGTCTCTAAGGTGTCACAAGTACTCCTGTTCTTTTTGAGGATACAGACTAACACGGCTGCTACCCTGAAAAAAATCTTTGTAACTTTAAGAATTTGATCATTTATTCCCCCAGTGGTGAAAAATTCTCACATTCACCCCGAGAGTTAAAACCTGCAAAGCCTGAAGGAAAAAGTCTGAAATGTGAAGAACAAGGAGGAGACTGAATGATGACTTTAGAATGGAATCCTGATAATGACCTTAACACCTTCCTCTGCAGAATTTCCCCTCTTGGCACAAAGAACAATGCTTTTCACTGGCACCAAGTCACTAGCTCAGTATGTGAAGGGAGGGAGCAACAAGGCAAACAAAACTTAGAGCACAGCAGGGGGCGAAGGAAACAATAGATTAAAGAACCGTTAGGTTTGCTTGTAGGAAACTCCAGTCTCCTGCTAGACTACATGTCTAATATTGTTTGTTAACTCAGGAAAAAGTACTAAGGGACTTTCTGGCTGTTTCTGAACCTACTGGAAAGAGAATGGGCCGAGTTTGCTTTTCAGCTTCTAAAATGTTATTTCACTGAAATATTAATAAATGAAATGCTTAATGCTGGTGAACAAGGAGAGAGGCCTAGACAGTGAAGTTTATCCATAGACAGGTTACAGTATGGTCCACAGCGGAGTAAGTATCCCTAGAGCCTTGCGTGGATACAAAATTTGTATCCACATCCAATCCGCGATCCACACATTTTTTTCAGAAATGTATCCAGTAAATGGCACTTGATATCAGTTTGTTTTCTCAGAGATGGAGCCTTCCTCCCTGGTTATGAGAAAGGAAAACGAATGAATAGGTTTCCCCAGTCACTTACCTCTCCTCTCAGTGGCACATGTACCCCCGGGACATGGGCCTTTTTGTAAAGCAGGGAGGGGAATGATTGCAGCAGCCCCTTGCTAAAATATTGGCAGCAGGAAAGACCCGGTGACCAGCAATCCCAGTTTGGCTGAGATAGTATCAGACTTTTACAAATGGCCCCAGTAACCTCATGACCAAGCCTATGTCCCACCTTGAGAAACTCATCTCAGGTGTCTGAGATCTAGCAGAGTTCAGGGGAACCCCCTTTCTATAAAGATGTGTCTTGGGCTGACAGTAAGGCTGGTGCAAAGGTGGCATCAGGCAGGCATAGTTCAACCTGGGGAATACCCCTAAAGGCAGAGGGCTTCTATCCCTCCCAGACCCTGCGCTGGCCCTGCACCGCCTTTGCAGCAAATCTGGGCAATGTCAATGTCAAGGGTAACTGCACCTGTATTGCACCTTTATGGTCCCTTGAGGGCACCCACTAAGATTCCCAGCTCTGAGCTGTCACTTCTCTTGGGTGGAGACCCGTGTCTCTCTCCCTCCTGATGGGAGTTTTAAGGCAGCTCTCTGCCTTACACCGTCATAACCCCAGCGAGCCAATCTGCCTAAAGGCCAGCACTGGTGCATTGCTTTCTCTCCGAGGGCTACAACCAGAGTACATTGCCAGCTGTTACAAGTTACCACCAAACTCTTTCTAAGCCAGCACCTTTATTCATAAGGTAAAAGCATTACAGAGAAAACATCAAAAGCAAACAGATGTAAACACACTCTAAGCATACCAGGAATCACCCTGCAGTCTTATGGGGCCCTAGTAGGCCAATGTTTTCCCAGTCCTTCCGCAAGATTGGGGGCCCCCTTAGACAGAAGGTCCTGTCCATTTGCTGGCTCAGAAAGAAGGCCCCGAGTCAGTTTAATCCCAGCCTTTTTATATCCAAAGCCCGCTCTTTGTCTGCTGGTCTTTTGAAAATCCAGTTTGAGCCAGTCTGTATGAGCCTCCTGGGGCGTGGGAGGGAGAGGGTTGGAAGTGCCTCTCGGTGGGGGGGTTACCTGAATCACCCCCCACTGCTTCTGGTTCCTGGAGGAGCTGGGGTAACCCTCCCCCCGCAGTTGGACACAGTCCCTGGCCCACAGTGATCCATACACTTAACACAACGAGTCCCCAAATATGCTGCCTGGGATTGCAATATTCATCACAGGGGCATTCCAAGGCAGAGGTGGACTGGAGGAGGAAGCGGGGGCATGGCTGCAATGGACCTGCACCCTTGCAAAGCCCCAAAGGGACCAATGAAGCAGAGGCACCTCCTAGGGCAGCCCTTGGAGTTGCCTCAGCCTGCACTAGGCCCCCTGTAGCTGCTGAATAGGGGTGTACAAACGGCATCCCCTCTGTCTCAGTGCTCAGAGGTGAATCTACCCCTGTGTCTTTCTGCCTCTTCCGTCACACCCGGTAATAGACACTGCAGCTGAAATGCCGTGGCAATTTTATGGCTGATGCATGAGGCAGAATGAATCCAGCTCGCTCTCCTGGCGCTACCAGGGGTACCAAAGATAGCAAGCAATGATTGGGCCAGAGCCTCGGTTGGTTTAAAGCAGCACTGCTCCGTGGAAGTCATGCCAGGTTACATCAGATGAGGGCCTAGCCCCTGGCAATCAGCAAAGGGATCAGTAAGGACTCAAATCAAGAAGAGCCGAGGGGTGAGAAGTGGCAGTGAGTGCTACAGGATGGCTGTTCTGGTAGCTGCCCTTTGGGCCTTACCCAGCAGTTGTAACACAGGTAAAACTCACAGCGAAGTCAAAGGTCAGTTTGCCAAGGGAGGAGGGTTTTGTTTGTTTTTAAAGTGCCTCAATTTGGAAGACAGCAGTGGAAAGCCCTGTTGCAAATGGTTGTAAAAGCGAACGCAGATTCCTAAAGCTCAAAGCCTGAAGGTTAATAATATAAGGGAAATAGTTAAATATTAGCAATTGGAGAGCACAGAAATTTGGATCCAGATTTCAAACCCCTTTAGGGCATAAGACAAGTGCTACATGGGCCTTGTGCATGCTCTCTGAACAGGGGTGGATGCTACCCTTTAATGCTTAGTTATAAGGTGGCAGACAAAGAGAGGGAGAGAAGATATCATAGTAACATAGAGCGCTAGGTTCCAAATATCAGTCCCAAAGGAAAAACTGTACTTCAGTGTAACCCTCCCCCGCAGCATACCAGCATTATCCAAAGCATAGGATGTGTCCTCTTGAGGGTGTGAGGCTCTAGCTGCCGGGGGAGGCCCTGACAGACCTTTCAACTGTTCTCCAGAATCTCAGCTTTTGTTTAAAAGAAAAAGTTAGTCTCTAACTATTATGGTTGCAGAGAAAAGCTTCAAAATGTGACCCAAGTGAACTCATCTGAGTTTGCAGAGAGCCTGAAACAATAGCTGTGAAGTGTGAACTACACCGTCCATTTCACTGGATGCAGATGCAATGGTGAGACTTTAATGGTCAGCGTACCTATCTCACTGCTTGTCAAAACATGTTAGAAAGGAGAGGAAGGATCATAGTGTCAAGAACTAAAATATGGGCACACCCTTAACAAGCCATGCCAGAATTAAAGGAGTGGGTTGTTTCCTTTTCCTGAAGCGGGGCTGTAAACACCACAGTGTTTTAATATAGGTGTTTGCCCATTCATGCTTTCAAGCCCAGACAGAGAAACACAGTCACAGAGTATTTCTAAAGAAATACCCATCAGGCAGCTGGTTAAACACTCAACCATGAAAGGGTTTTGTGGTTAATACCATTTCTGGAAAATACTGCAAGGGCCGACCTGCCATTCCCTGTTGACAGCTCCTTATGCCACAGGTGGGTCTGTGGCCATATCTCTTACAGCTCCTCTACAGTGAAATTTGCCCCTGTGCAAAGCCCAGCACAAGGTTTATGCAGGGATTAAGTCCTCTTCTGAGGACGTTAAGTAGTGGATAAGCCCTGTACTGGTCCCCTGCACAGAGGTCAATTTCATCCCTCATGTGGACGCTCAAACAGCCCATCACCTGTAACCCTTCTTCCAGGTGGAGCCGGCAGCAACCAGGGCCGAGTTCAATACCTACGGGTCCCTTTTCAACAATACAACACAGAACCGGCTCGAGCCCCTACCCAGTAACTTGGGAAAATTACACCCCACCCCTGGGTGCCTCTGAGAGGCAAAACTACCCCTCTCGCAAGCACAGAGTCTGAGTGTAGAAAAGAAACTTTTAATGAAAGGAGGGAAGTAACTCGGCGTTAATTAGGGAAAACGCCACAAGCAGGATTCATAAACCTAAAACTGTGAGCAGGACACTCACCCCAGAGTGCGTGGGGCAGTGTCTTCTGCCTCATGTTCTTGAGTTCTACCACCAAAAGTTCCTTTTCTGTGCCCTCCTCTGCTCCCCTCACCATACCCCACTCACAGTGGTTGTCCTGGGTCAGTGAGGCCCCAGGGTTCAAAGGTGCATCTGTGTGAGTTCACCTCCCACCTGGGGAAGAAGGCACCTTGCTCACTTTGCAACCTGAGCACTTGTGCTGGCTGACTGCCCCGCCAGCTGCTCATCCCTCTCCGCTGGCCACCTCGCCAGCTGACTGTCAGTCACCTTCTGCTGCCACCTGGCTCTCTGCTGTGACCTCTGACCAAAAGGGTAATTCAGGCCTTGGGACAGAATGAGTCTGACATCCCTGCATTAGGTCCCCTCTTAGGGTTGGTTTACACGGCACAGCAACCCGCACACCGGAAGTGTGAGTTCTAGAGAAGTGCGCATCGCCGTGCTGCGTAGACAAACCCTAAAGAGTGCATCTTCCAACGCACTGAACAGGAGGCTCAAGCGAGGCGCGTATTGCTCCGTCTCTGATTTCCATAGATCTAAGCTGCTGCCCCACGTCCAAATATATCGCTGGAGCTTGCATATGGCAGCGAGGCCACCCAACACCCCAGTGAGGTAGGTAAGAAGAGTCTTTACCAATTGGAGAGAGAGGTAAGTGAGGCACAGAGAGATTAAGGCCAGAGGTAGGGGACAAAAAAATTAGGAGCCTAAGCCCATGGATAGATAGATAAATAAGTGGTGTGATTTTCAAAAGGGCTGAACACTCGCCCTACCCGTGCACGGACCCCAATGTATGTACCCAGGGTTCCAGGCGGGCTTGTGCAGATAGTGCGCGAAGCCACCCCACTGTATCTTCACGCCCGTGTTTAGTTACGCTAGTTAGATGAAAGCTAGCTCGGGCACGCTGGCCTGGGCGGCAGTCATACCTTCGACTGCAATGGCAACATACCCTAAGGAACAGCCCAGCTTGGCGAGGGTTATTTCAAGAGCACTATTTCAGCTACTCAACAGGGTAAGGGCAATGGGAAGTTTACTACTGGTTTCAATAGGAGCAGAGTTAGGACACTGCGGAGCCCTTTTGAAAACTCCACCCTAGATTCCTTCATGCCCCAGGGAAGGGGGTCTCCCGTGGCACGCATGAACCTGGTTAACAGCCGTGAGTTATCCACACAATTACAAACACGGGTTTGCTCCTTTTAAGAAAAATTCTGCACACAGACCAGGAGGCTCAAATCCCCAGCTCTCCTGCAGGGGATTTCCAGTGAAAAACGTTGACCCAAAGTTCTCTGCTGGCATAATTCCATTGATTACACCCCAGCAGAGAATTTGAACACACAGAGTTTTGGTAAACGAAAGACACTTCCTTTGCTGCAGGCAGGGCCGGCTTTAGATTTTTTGCTGCCCCAAGCAAAAAACAATTTTGGCTGCTCCCACCCCAGCCCTGGGCTCTCTCTCTCCCCCCCCCTCCCTCCCCCCCCGCCCCCGCCCCCGGCTCCCCCCCCCCCCCCCCCTGCACACACCCTGCCGCCCCAGCCCTGGGCTCTCCCCCCACCCCACCTCACCCGCACTCCCTGCTGCCCCAGCCCTGAGCTCCGCCCCACCAGTGCTGGCTCCCCCCTCGCCTCCAGCCGGTCCGGCGCTGGCAGGGTCAGGGTGAACAGCAGGGCTCCTGGGCCGCACCTCAGCCCAGGGTCCCTCCAGCCGGGGCTCCTGCCTCCAGGACCGGCGGGACCCGGGAGGGCAGAGCCGGGGGACCGCCCGGCAGGGGGCTGAGGAGCCGGGGCAGGGTAGCCCCAGAGGGAGCGGAGCCCCGGAGAGTGGGACGCAGGCCCTGCACAGCAGCGCCCCGCCCTCTATGGCCCCACTGCTGCTGCTGCTCCTGGCCGCCCTGCCGCAGTCCCTGAGCGGCTCGGGCCATTTCGCCCAGCCCCGGCTGCGGCACTGGGGGGCAGCCACCCTGCGGCACCTGCAGGCAGCTCTGTGTACCCTGCAGGGTAGCCCCCCAGCCCGAGTGTCCCCTGCTCAGAGCCTGCCCGGCCCAGCCACAAGGTGCGGGTACTGCTCCCCCTCGGCGCGAACCGCAGCGGCCCCAGGGCGCCCCCCGGCTCTAGGCTTTTGCCGCCCGAAGTGCAAAAAAAAAAAGATGGCCGGAATGCCGCCCCTGAAAATGTGCCGCCCCGAGCACGTGCTTGGTTTGCTAGTGCCTAGAGCCGCCCTGGCTACAGGTGGCAGTGGTGGCAGGGAGTGGGGTGGGATTTTAAGATGCCAGCAGGACAGGACTGTGTTAGGTGGGGGAGAAATAGGCTGCAGATAGGAGAATGTCTGGGGACTTAGGCCCTGTTTACACTACAGAACTGACCCAGTTGTATTGAATGGGTTTAAGCATTCACCTAGATTGTTTTCGGTTGCACCACCTTCTGGGTATCTATCCCATAATTCTTCACTCTCTCCCAGTCACTGTGCATTCTGGGAGATATTTTGGCATTGTCAGCCCTGAGAGAATTAACTAGAGTTACCACCTGGCCAATATCTGACCAGCCTGCCCGGTTTTTTTTAATGGATTTGCCAGTTGCCAGAAAAATAATTTAATCTGCTGGGTTTTTTTTAACGTGTGTTTAAGGATTGCATTATTATCTCAATACACTGGGGTATCTAATGTTCAAAGTTTGTGTCCAGAAAAGATGCTGCTGTGTTCCCACTTCCGCAGTTTAAGTGGTTGATCTGTACTGTTGAAAGTACAGCAGCTGTGGGCCCTCCAACAGTGAGAGAGGGTGTGAGTCACTTTAAGTGGCTGTTGAAGGGGGCAGGAGGATACAGAGTTGTGGTTGGGGTTGGGTTGTGGTTGGGGTTGCAGTGGGCTTGTTTTGAAGGTGGGGGAGGTGGCATTTTTCTTTTGCATTTCAAAGCCGGTAACCCTAGAACTAACTGATCTATTTCAGCTTGTCTGTGTCCACACTGGTGCTGAACTGGTTCAGAATGAACCTATTAAGCTTTAGATGGTTATTAAACCTGATGAAAGATCATCTGTTCAAGCTCATTAGACCATCTGGGTGTGTGTCTGCAGAGTGTTTTACAAACATTTGAGAGGCTTTAATCTGGGTAATTTCTCTGGTTTAGATCAGCTGTAATGCTCCGAAATCCTAAATAGCGTGAGCTGCCCACGTGTGATTTCTACTCTTACATCTAAACCAGTGGGGGCTGCAGAGAAACAGTTCAGATAAGAACCAGGTCAGGCCCAGACCTGCCCCACCAGAACTCAACCAAGGAGTTCATTCCCCTTCTATTTTTCTTTCTGCGGCTGCCTCTGAGCCTCCAGGTTCCATCTGCAGTTTTTCTGTCCCTAGAGCTGCAGGAAGAGCTGTATTCCAAATCTCCTGTTCCGAAATCCGTTCTCCTGAGATTTTGCACCCAGTCCTGTAGACCAGTGAGCTTTAGATGGTTTGAACTTTTGCTCGTTCAAGCTGAACCTGTACCCCGGCCGCTACGACCGTGATGCCTTTTGATTTCTCCGCCCTACATTCTTAAGGACTTGCTGTGCGCAGAGCTCATAGAATCAGCAGCCGGAGGCTACAGCCTAGGACATCGTTGCTGTATGCACTGTGCTCTCCCACAGAAACTTTACCTTTGTTCTCTCCCGTGTTGATTTCGGGTACCTAAAACCAGGGCCCGTTCAAGCAAATCTGGTGCCCACTGCAAAGCTCTTCAATGAGGGCTTGCTTTCTAAGCCCCGAGATTCAGTGATGACTTGCTTCCCAAATTGCTTTCCTGTCAGCTAGGAGTCAGGGTAGCTCCTACGGAGGTATAAGGGTGTGTACTGCTTCTTTAAAAAGCTACAGCAGGAAGGAATTGGGGGTTAGGGGAAAGCTCTATAGCAGTGGTTCTCAACCAGGGATACCTGGGGGGCCATGAGCTGGTTTCAGGGGGTCTGCCAAGCATGGCTGGCGTTAGACCAGGGGTAGGCAACCTACAGCATGCGTGCTGAAGGTGGCACGCAAGCCTATTTTCAGAGGCACTCACGCTGCCCGGATCCTGGCCACCGGTCCGGGGGGGCTCTGCATTTTAATTTAATTTTAAATGAAGCTTCTTAAACATTTTAAAAACCTTATTTACTTTACATACAACAATAGTTTAGTTCTATATTATAGACTGATAGAAAGAGACCTTCTAAAAACGTTAACATGTATGACTGGCACGCGAAACCTTAAATCAGAGTGAATAAATGAAGACTCGGCACCCCACTTCTGAAAGGTTGCCGACCCCTGCGTTAGACTCACTAGAGCCCAGGGGGGAAAGCTGAAGCCCCACCATGCAGGACTGCAGCCCGGGGCCCTGAGCTCCAGCAGCGGGGGCTGAAACTGAAGCTTGAGCAACTTCGTTTTGTGGTGCCCCTTGTGGCGTGGGCCCCCAGGCAATTGCCCTGCTCCCTAACCCTTAATGCCAGCCATTTTATATGGAGAAAACCAATTGTTGTGGTACAGGTGGGCCGTGGAGTTTTTAGAGCATGTTGGGGGGGCCTTAAAAAGAAAGATGTTGAGAACCCCTGTTCTATAGTGAAATACACAGAGAGAAGCATTAGGAATCACGTTGTTTTTCTTTATTCCAATAAAGTTCCTTGGTCAGTGTTCGAAGAAAGCAATACTTTTGGTGATTCTTCACTTTTGTCCCACAACAAGGGCCTAGAGAGAATGTGTCTGGAACTGGGGCATGTGTGTTTATGGCTAGGGTGACCAGACAGCAAATGTGAAAAATCCAGACGGGGGGGGGGGGGGAATAGGAGCCTATATAAGAAAAAGACCCAAAAATCGGGACTGTCCCTATAAAATCGGGACATCTGGTCACCCTAGTTTATGGCTGGTATTAGGGTAAAAGTGGATAGAGTTTTCCAGTTATGATGATGAAAATAGGAAGTGGCGAAAGCGGGGGGGGGGGTCACTCTGAGGCTACCCAGCCCGGGCTGGGATAAATGGGAAAATGTCCTTTATCTCCAAATGGTTCATGTTACTGTCATTTCAGAGCTCTCAGTCATCACCAAGCAGAGTGCAATCCAAATCCCATGCTATTACAGCACGAGCTGTAAATCAGCCGTCTTGGCTTTCAGCCTGTCCCGGATGGAAGGGGAAATCCAGGTTGGGGTTATGCAGGACAAAAGGCATCAGAGGTTGATAGCTATGTGCACTACACAAACCGCTGGAGAGGTTCATCCATCATCACCCCGAGCCCCTCAGTCGATCTACAGCTGTATCTGTCCCTGCTCTTTTTACTAGTGACTGTTTTTGAGTGGGGACATGATGCTTAAGGTTCCCCCCAATTTTAATTCTTTACTGCTGCCCAACATCCCACATACTACATCACAGTGGTGGCCCTCTCTGACCTGGGGACAGGGCACCCGTTGGAGCTCATCGCTGCTGTTCTGAGTGACAGCTGGGAAGGATCTCAAAAGTACTGTGAGATATTCCAGCCCTGAGCATGTGATGCAGATAGTTTTCCTGGTGGCTTTGCAAAATCTTGTTAGGCGGGCTGTGGTCCTGCAGACCAAAAGTCGGGCTGGTTTGGGTTAGAGTCTCGTTATGCCTGAGCTCCTCTAAGCTCTGGGGTGAATGGGTTTGGTTCGTCTCTGCAAACAGGTGTGATTTCGGTCTGCAGTTTCAAAAATAAATGAATTCAATGAAAGCATCCCTCATGAGCAATGAGAGCTATAGTCCTTCAGATTCTAGCAGCCAAGCATCTTCCCTAGCACACCCTGAACACTTGTACTAATTCATTGCATTCTGACAAACTTTTTCAGATGGGGAAACTGAGGCACTGGACAGTTAAGTGACTTACCCAAGGTCAGAAGCAGAATTAGAACCTGGGAGTTCTGACTGCAAACCACTAGCCAGCAATGCCTCTCAACGCCCAGTGCAGCTGGGACACCGTTGGAAATGCTCTCTGGCCTCATGCGATGCCTGTCCGCTTACAGCTAGAAATTGGTCACTCTGTGTATTTAAACCCAGCTGTTGTTAAATGCTATGTGGAGGTGCACCTGCAGAATAACACATTTCCCTGCTACTGGATTTTGCGCTTTACCATAAAACAAATACAGACTCTACAGTCGCAGCAAACCGGACTCAGGTCTACGGGGCAAAGGGGTTCTTGTTTGGCAATCACCAAGGAGAAAAACTTACCCTGTAGCAAAGGAAGGAGGCACATCCATCTCAGGCTCCACTTGAAAAGCTCCATCGTTTCCCAGCAACAAAGGGGGAAGAGGAGCCCCCGAAAAGAACGACCCGGACTGGAGAGTGGGAGCTGGTTTGTTTTTCTCACTCTTGCTTTCATTCAAAATCAACATGAAAGGGAAAGAAAGAAAGAAAAAAGTCCCCACTTTCTGTGTCAGCACTGGAGGACTGGCAAAGAACCAGCTTCCAGACACACTCTGCTCAGCGCCTGCTTTCCAGAGAATCCTGCTGCTCCCGTCAGGGGACTCCTGCTCCCACGCCCAGCTGGAATTGCAGATCCCTTATGGGAAATTGGATGACAGTCCAGACCAGGGGAAACACACCAGCAAAGCTGTCAGAGGCCATAAAGTTCAGCTCCTTAGCAGCTGCAGTTGCTTAGTGGGCAACAAGGCGAGAATACTAAAGAGGCTGGGCTGGCCGAGGATCCGGAGATAGGTTTAAGAGGAGAAAGGGAAAGTGCAGGCAAAGCGGCTGGAGCAGCCAGTTTCCCGGTACTCAGGGCAGTTACTGAATGCTGCACACGGAGGTTACCGTGGCTCGGGTACTGGGTGCTTGAGTTTGCTGTCTCTAAAGAGACATGTTCTTGCAGAGCCTGGGCTGATCGATCGCTGGTGGTCTTTGTAAGTGCTCAGTTACAGCGTTTTACAAAAGTGGTTGTTGGCAAATGGAACCACAGCAGATCTCCCAGAAGTTGGGCCAGAGATCAACAGAAAGAGGGTGGAGGTAGCAGGGGTCTGTTGTCAGACGCCACCGGCGTGGTGCTCTGCTCTCAGGGCCAGCTCTGGCTTTTTGGCCGCCCCAAGCAAAAGAAAACAACAACAACAACAACAACAACAAAATCTGGGGCGGCCAGAGTGGCAAAGCAAAAAAACCAAAAAACCCGTGGCGCGGCCGGAGCGCGGGTGCAGGGGGACTTCTCTGCGCTGCAGATGTGCCCCGGCTAGAGGGGGGGGAAGAGAGAGAAGTGGGGTGGTCAGGGCTTCAGTGGGTCGCTGCCACGCGGCCCCGCCGCCTGCCGGGAGGGCTCTGCGCTGCTCCGGTCGGCTGGGAGGGAAGGACACAGGCTGCCCTGCTGGGCTTGCTGCATGGCGCTCCCGTCCTCCGCGCTGCCGCCCCCTACAGGGCGGAGCAGAACACCACCAAAAAAAAGAAAAAGCGGCCGTGCCGCCCTAGGATTGGGTGGAATGCCGCCTCCTACAAGCTGCCGCCCCAAGCCTGGAGCCGGCCCTGTCTGCTCTATCCAATGTTGATAACAGTCGGCTGCGTGCGTGTGTTCCCTCTGTGTGCTGCCCCGGCTCTGCACAGCAGACCCCGAGAGAACCCCCAATAACCACAGACTCCGATAAGGAACGAAGGCACCCGGCCAGGTTTATTGCCAAACAAAACACAGTCTCTAGCTCCCTGGATCAGATGGTTACAGTTCTGCTAGTACATATGTGTTCCCTGACAATGGACACAGCTCAGTCAGTGGCGGGACACTCCACTGCCCCCTAGGCTGGACAAAGACAACTCCTCAGGGGTGCATTCTTATACACAGGTACAAACAAGTTACACATCACTCCTGACGTATTGAGGTGCAACCCCTCTACGTAGCAAGGTACAGCCCCTCTGCGTGTGGGAGTGCTGCCTCTCTCCTGGTACATGTTGGTTTGAACAAACAAGTCGATCCATCATAGGATCCTTTTGACCCTGTCTTTCAGGATGGGTCAGCCTGTTCCGCATTACCTCTGGGGAATGTGTTCGTACCGGACTGTTCTGGTGCCATCCTGGTCCATGTTTATCATATTAGTGCTTGATACCCTTTAGATATGTGTATAGGTCCAATTAGCAGCCTTCTTCTTGCCAATTTTTGTGAGCAGGGCCTGCCTCTGCCTCACAGCTTAACTTTGCTTTATGTTAGCAAAGTCTTGACCATTACTTTAGTTCAAGCCTCAGGCCTCATACCGGGCCTCTGATACCAAGGGTTTATGTTTCAGGGCCTCATCTTACTACAGGCTCATTCAGGGAAAGTCTGGTCCAGTGATTAGGGGACTCGCCAGAGATCTGAGTTCAAGTCTTTCTCTGCCACAGCAGTTTTGGGTCACCTTGGGCAAGTCACTTTCTCTGTGCCTCAGTTTCCCATCTGTAAAAGCAGGTAGCAGCACTTCCCTGCCTCAAAGTGTTGGGGCTGCGAGGATAAATGCATTAAAGATTGTGGGGTGTTCAGATGAGATTGTAACGGGATGGGGTGGGATATAAGTACTTTAGCTAGACCAGTGGTTTTCAACTTGTGGTCTGCGGGATCTGACTGTGTCTAAGGGGTGCGTGAAAGGTTGTTGTTACTATAGAACAGTGGTGTTCAACCTGGGGGTCTGCAGACTAGATCTACGATTTCCAAAGGGGTCCCACATCTCCATTACATTTTTTTTAGCAAAATGCAAATGCAAATGAAAAGACGTTGAAAGCCACTGAGCTAGACAGACGCTCCCAGCCTTTCACAGGGATATACAGGGATATCTACCCCTTCCCCCCACTGCTAGGGCCATTCTCAGCTGGGGCTATGGGACAATACACACGGCAAAGGCCATAATACTTCTTTAGATCGGGGTCCACCCAGTGCCTAGTCTCAGCCCTGGTCTACACTACGAGTTTAGGTCGAATTTAGCAGCGTTAGATCTATTTAACCCTGCACCCGTCCACACGACAAAGCCATTTTTGTCGACTTAAAGGGCTCTTAAAATTGATTTCTGTACTCCTCCCCGACGAGGGGATTAGTGCTGAAATTGACCCTGCTGGGTTGAATTTGGGGTAGTGTGGACGCAATTCGACGATATTGGCCTCCGGGAGCTATTCCAGAGTGCTCCATTGTGACCGCTCTGGACAGCACTCTCAACTCAGATGCACTGGCCAGGTAGACAGGAAAAGCCCCGCGAACTTTTGAATTTCATTTCCTGTTTGGCCACCATGGCATGCTGATCAGCAGAGGTGACCATGGAGTCCCAGAATTGCAAAGGAGCTCCAGCATGGACCGGACGGGAGGTACTGGATCTGATCGCTGTGTGGGGAGACGAATCCGTGCGATCAGAACTCCGTTCTAAAAGACTAAATGATTGTGTGCAGCCAGACACCAGGGTGGTTAGAAGAGCGCAGCAGGGCGCGCTGCGCATCAGAGAAGCTTTGAAAACCAGTTTCATGACTGGCCAGACTACGGTGGGAAAATTCTGTTTGTTTCTCCTTGACGAAAACCCGCCCCCTTGGTTCACTCTACTTCCCTGTAAGCCAACCGCCCTCCCCTCCCCCCTTGGATCTCCGCTTGCAGAGGCAATAAAGTCATTGTTTCAAATTCATGCATTCTTTATTACTTCATCACACAAATGGGGGGATAACTGCCAAGGTAGCTTGGGAGGGGTGGGGGAGGAGGGAAGCACAGGGGTCAGGTAGTTGTAGGGGCACCCCCTAGAATGGCATGCAGCTCATCATAGAAGCAGCATGTCTGGGGCTCTGACCCGGAGTGGCTGTTTGCCTCTCTGGTTCTTTGGTAGGCTTGCCTGATATTCCAGGCAGGACTGAATCTCCATTAGATGAAACTTAAAGAAGGGAATGACCTGGAGTCACTCCCATTTATGTCCAGGCGCCCCCGACCGACCTCACTGAGGCCGGCCAGGAGCACCCATGTCTGCCCAGGTGCCCCCGACCGACCTCATCGAGACCGGCCAGGAGGAACCAGGAGACAGCAGCAGACGGTACAGTATGACTGCTAACCATCTTTGCTAACTTGCAAAGGCAAGGAGCTGCTGCTGTGTAGCAATGCAGTACCACGTCTGCCAGCAGCACCCAGGAGACGTACGGTGACGGTGAGCTGAGCGGGCTCCATGCTTGCCGTGGTATGTCGTCTGCATGGGTAACCCAGGAAAAAAGGCGAGAAACAATTTTTTGCCGTTGCTTTCACGGAGGGAGGGAGGGACAGGGGCCTGACGACATGTACCCAGAACCACCCGCGACAATGTTTTTGCCCCATCAGCATAGGCGTGCGCACAGGGCTTTGGATCCGGCCTGCGGGATTTGCCTCCCCTGGTACCACAGGCCCCGCGCCGCTCTCAGAAGCGGCCGGCACCACGTCCCTGGGGCCCCGGGGTGTGTGTGGGGGAGGCAGAGGGCTCCTGCGTTGCTTCAGGCACCGCCCCCCACAGCTCCCATTGGCTGGGAACGGGGAACCACGGCCAATGGGAGCTTCAGGGGAGATACCTGGAGGTGTGGCAAGGGCTACGCGTGGAGCCCTGTGGCTCCCCTCCAGGGGCTGCATAGGGACATGGTGAGTGGCGCGGCGTGGGGCCAGGGCAGGCAGGCAGGGAGCGCGCCGTTGCCACCCCGAGCCACTGCAGGTAAGCGGCGCCGGGCCGGAGCCCGAATCCCTCCTGCATCCTGTCCCCCAACTCCCTTCCCTGAGCCCCCTGCCTGCACCTCACACCCATCCTGCACCCCAACCCCCTGCCCTGATCCCCCTGCCTGCACCTCACACCCCTCCTGCACCCCAACTCCCTGCCCTGAGCCCCCTGCCTGCACCCCGTACCCCTCCTGCACCCCAACTCCCTGTCTTGAGCCCCCTGCCACACCCCTCCTGCACCCCAACCGCCCCCCCCGACCCCCAGCCCCCTCCCTGCACCCCACACCCCTCCTGCACCCCAACTCCCTGCCCTGAGCCCCCTGCTGCACTCCGCACTCCTCCTGCACCCCAACCCCCTTCCCTGAGCCCCCTCATACACCTCGCACCCCTCCTCTGCCCCAATCCCTTGCCCTGAGCCCCTTCCTGCACACCGCACCCCCCCACACCCCGCACTCCCTCCCGCACCCCAACCTTTATGATGTTCGCCTTTAAAAAAAATAAATAAATAAAATTCCCTGGGTGGACACACTAATGAAATGTGCTGCACACGCCTATGCTCATCAGGCATTGGGAGCTCAACCCAGAATTCCAATAGGCAGCGGAGACTGCAGGAACTGTGGGATAGCTACCCACAGTGCAACGCTCCGAAAGTCGACGCTTGCCTTGGTACTGTGGACTCACTCCACCAACTTAATGGTCTTAAGTGGGGACACACACAATCGACTGTATCAAATCGACTTCTAAAAAAATCGACTTCTATTAAATCGACCTAATTTCGTAGTGTAGACATACCCTCAGGCTGTAGGGGTCTCTGCACCTATGTCTCATCTCTGAGTGCAGGCTCTCAGGTGTCCGGCCTTGTGCCTTTACCTCTCCTGTGGTGGAATCCACAATTCTCCCACTCTTAGACTGAGCCATAGGCGAGAGTACCCTCTGTATGAACTGTCTGACGGGGTTTGCACCTGGGGTTCTCCACTCCCTGCTCTGTCTCAGTCCTGCTTCCTGGGTTCCTTTACTTTGAGCCTGTCTACTTGTTCTGCACTAGCTGCTCCGATTGTTTTCATCCTTTCCCTGGACAGTTCAGCTGCCCTTGCTCTCTGGAGACATTTCTCTAGTCTAGGGGTTAGACTGTTGAGAAAAACAGCTCTTTGCTGTCACGTGTCTCACAAATGATCTTGTTTTTAATTAGGGAATCTTTAGTAGCGCCAGAGCCAGCTTTAGGACCTGCAGGGCCCAATTCAAATACCCGGCGGCGGTCCGGGTCTTCGGCGGCGGGGGGGTCTGCTCCGTGTTTTCCGTGGCACTGAAGGACCCCATGCCGCCGAAGACCAGAAGCGGACCCCCTGCCGCCGAAGTGTCACCGAAGACCCGGAGCAGACCGCCGCGGGTGAGTAAGGCGCGGGGCTCTCTTAGGTGCAGGCACGGGGCCCTCTTCAGCACAGGGCCTGATTCTGGGGAATCGGCCTAAAGCCAGCCCTGAGTAGCGCCAAAGTTATATGTGGATGCCAGAGTTCTCAGCTCTGTAACATGATTATCTACTCTCTGTCCTGCTTCTTGGGTTTGGGTAAAAAAACCCATAGTATTTCTCTACGGTCTCATTTTGTCTGGAGTCACAGTATTGAACACACTCCTTTATCTGCTGTTCCAATGTTTGGGGCATTAATCCTGGCAACACTGTGTCACTCACTTCTCTTCTTCCTCCTTCTCCCTCCCCCCGTGAGATAGTAAAAAAAGCTTTACCTTCATTTTGACACCCCCAGGGCCAGATCTGGATACAGAAACAGATCTTGCTTCCATCTCGTGCAAGGATTTTTTACACCTGGAAATCCAGCATTCCTGCTTGTCTGAGTCACTCCATGCTGACTTTTTCGCACTGTTTCCAGGTGCTGCTTTGCTTGCCTGTTAACACACTATATGTTCCTTGCTGTGGGTCTCACTAGGCTGGCCACAGCTACCATGTTTCATGTACCGTGTGCTGACTAACAACACGAGAGGGCTCCATGTCTCTTTACTACGGCTATGTCTACACTACCGCGGTAAGTCGACCTATGCTAGGAAACTCCAGCTACGTGAATAACGTAGCTGGAGTCGACGTACCTTAGGTCGAGTTACCGCCGGGGGTTGATGGGAGAAACTCTCCCGTCGACTTACCTTACTCTTCTCGTCGGCGGTAGAGTACAGGGGTCAACTGGAGAGCGATCTGCTGTTGATTTGGCAGGTCTCCAGTAGACCCACTAAATCGATCGCCAGTGGATCGATCTCAGAGCGTCGATCCCGGCTGTAGTGTAGATATAAACGATGCAACTGCAGCTAGCATTCTAGCCATGTGCACACAGACTGGCTTCCTCTGCCTCCCCCAGACTCTTCCCTCCTGCAACCTGTTCCCTTCAAGTTCCATGCAGGTTGCTACTGCATGCTATGCAATTTTTCCTGTGTGTCTTACCTGGGAATCAAATGTAACCCAGTGATCAAGGACAAAGGTTCTTGGCAATCCTGCTTACCCATGGGATCACGGGGGTTACTATCACCAGAATGGACTATTCATCCCAGTCAAGTGCCAACGGGATCACAGAGGAATGCCTTGTTAAAATTCCAGCACCAAACTGAAGGGACAATAGAAGCAATTTCCTTTCCCCTGATGGAGTCACCCCATCTCTGCAGACTTATCCCTCCCAGATCCTGTGGGCTCATAAAAATACTTAAGACCAATGGTTTCTCGTTGTTATGTTTTCCATTGGAATGGGCCAGATTGTACAAAACATCAGGCATTTTTGAGAAGTGGCCATGAAGGAATTGCATTTCCTCCTTAAAACCTCTTCTCCCCACTGCCCCTTCTTTCAACCTATTCAGTTTGTTTCTCAGATACAAAGTCTAAACATTCCCAGCCAAGTGGAAATCCATTTGTTTGATTAGTGGTTCCACCTCTCTTCCTTTTGAGAGAGGGTGTTTGTTTCAATGAGAAAACAAATTACTCAGTTCCCCATCCCTCTTCCTGGGACAGTAGCTTTGTCACAAAGTAATAGGTCCATTTTTGTAGGAATCCTTGTTACAGGTATCATTGACTATTCCATCACTGGGCTAGATGGACCTGTAGTCTGACCCAGTATGGCCATTCTTATGTTCTTATATCTTATCCATCTTGGGTATTTTACAGCTGCAATTACCAAAGGGTCTGAGAATGCTTCACAGTCTTAATGTATTTCTCCTCACAATCCCCCCATGAGGCAGTACAGTGCTGTGATTCCCCACTTCACAGATGGGGAACTGAGCCTCAGAGAGATTAAGTGACTTGACCAAGGTCAAACAACATCTGTGGCAGACCAGAGAACTAAACCCTTGAATCACAGCCATAACCACTGGACCATACTTCCTTTCTGTTGGGCTCTCTAGTTTCTCAAACTGCTTTTGGCAGCAGCCAGAGTCTGATATATCAAAGGAAGGTGATCCCACCCCACCTTAATGCACCGGACCAACTGTGCATGGTACAGAGAGGTTGCAGGAAACCTTCCTGCAATCAGCTTCAGAACTCCATCTTAGCTGGAGGTCACTGCAGATGTTCTTTTCCATTCAGAGATCTAGGGCTTTCTGAGTCTTGCAAATATGATATGACAACAAAAGGAGACAAGCTGAATTTGGGGCTGCACATGCAGAGACATCAGTGACATCAGGCAAAGATGGAATAGTCCCTCTGGAGCAAAGAGTGAAATGTTTCTCTCCGTGTCCAATACTTAGAAAATGTTATGGCCCTGAAAACATTTGCATTGACCTGTCAGGATACATCTGGCCTGGATGTACACTCACTTAGTGCATATGTAAGCGGGGGAATGGTCCCGCTATTGTGGGGAACTTTCCTGGCTTCTGCACTACCCCGGTGAAGTGGGCTAGCGAAAGGATCCGAGTCCTCGCTCCCACTTCCTTTACCCAGAGGCCTCCCTGCCCTTGAGGACTCCCCTTCCACTCTCCTGTCTGGCAGTGTCCTCGTAAACCCCGACAAGGCTGGGCCCAGGATTCCTGGGGGGCTCGACCCCCAACCCTGCTGTGGTCACCCAGGACAGGGGCTAGGGTGTCCCCACTCCGGGGTACTCTCTCTGCACTGGGCACCTCCCTGACCCACTGATCATTTCATACAATTTAAAGCAAATACAAGTTGTTTAATTAACAATTAATTTTAAAAAAGAATAAGGAAAAATGGGAAAGGTTAAAGGAAATACATCACCCCGCTCTGTGGCAGGGAACATTACAAACAGTGTCTCTGGTATGTCAGGGCAGTTCAGTCTGTTCCTAGTAGGTCCCAGGCCTGCTTCTCAGGCCCTGTCTGTGCTGCAGAGACGCTGCGGGTTGGACACTTGCTCCGGTGGTGGCCACACGCTCTCAGGCTCTAGGTGGCAGGACCCTTCTTCCCAGCGTCGCCCCCGCCCGGTCGGGGTTATGATCCCCCTGCAAGTCTGGCCTGCAAGGCCTCTTGGCTGAGGCGTCTCCCTGTGCTGGGCCCACTGCCCAGGGTCCCCCTCACTCTCCCCAGCTGCTCACCGCACTCGGACTGCAGACGGCGCCGGACTGCCCCAGCCCCAGCTCCGGACTGCTCCAGCCCCAGCTCCACTCGGCCTCAGCACGGCTGCTGCTGCTGCTCTGCCTCCAGCTCCCTGGGCTGCTTCTCTGGCCTCTCTGGCTCTGGTTGCTGCAGCTCTGCCCCCAGCACTGACCTGCTTCCTGGCTGCTTGTCTGGCCCCTCTGGCTCCGGTTGCTGCAGCTCTGCCCCCAGGGCAGCTCTGCTCTCTCTGGGCTGTGCTCTGGCTTTGGGGCTGTAGCTCTGCTTCCAGCAGCTCAGCTCGGGCCCCTGCTCTCTCCTTAGCTCGGCCCCACTCTGTCTGACTCAGGCCATTCCAGTTCACACGGAGGATGGGACCCCCCTCTGGCCTCCTGACTCCCTGATTAGCTGCCCGCCCTGTCAATCAGGCTGATCTGGAGCATTGACCTCTCCCCATTGTTCCTGGGGACTGTCAGTCTCAGGCTCCTGATTTGCCATCGACCCTTCCCCTTTTAGTGCTGGGAGCAGCCAACCAAAACACCCCCACTGAGTGTTAGTAAGGGGGCAACAGTCCCCTTCCACATATGACCAGTACTTCCTGTCCATGGGGCCGGATGCACTGCATCCGAGGGGGCTAAAGCAGTTGGCGGATGTGACTGCAGAGCCATTGGCCATTATCTTTGAAAACTCATGGTGATTGGGGGAGGTCCCGGATGACTAGAAAAAGGCTAATGTAGTGCCCATCTTTAAAAAAGGGAAGAAGGAGGATCCAGGGAACTACAGGCCAGTCAGCCTCACCTCAGTCCCTGGAAAAATCATGGAGCAGGTCCTCAAGGAATCAATTCTGAAGCACTTCGAGGAGAGGAAAGTGATCAGGAACAGTCAGCATGGATTCACCAAGGGGAAGTCGTGCCTGACTAACCTAATTGCCTTCTATGATGAGATAACTGGCTCTGTGGATGAGGGGAAAGCAGTGGACGTGTTATTTCTTGACTTTAGCAAAGCTTTTGATATGGTCTCCCACCATATTCTTGCTGGCAAGTTAAAGAAGTATGGGCTGAATGAATGGACTATAAGGTGGATAGAAAGCTAGTTAGATCGTTGGGCTCAATGGGTACTGATCAATGGCTCCATGTCTAGTTGGCAGCCGGTATCAAGCAGAGTGCCCCAAGGGTCGGTCCTGGGGCCAGTTTTGTTCAATATTTTCATTAATGATCTGGAGGATGGTGTGGATTGCACCCTAAGCAAGTTTGCAGGTGACACTAAACTAGGAAGAGTGGTAGATATTCTGGAGGGTAGGGATAGGATACAGAGGGACCTAGACAAATTAGAGGATTGGGCCAAAAGAAATCTGATGAGGTTCAACAAGGACAAGTGCAGAGTCCCGCACTTAGGATGGAAGAATCCCATGCACTGCTACAGACGAGGGACCAAATGGCTAGGCAGCAGTTCTGCAGAAAAGGACCTACGGGTTACAGTGGATGAGAAGCTGGATATGCATCAACAGTGTGTCCTTGTTGCCAAGAAGGCTAATGGCATTTTGGGCTGTATAAGTAGGGGCATTGCCAGTAGATTGAGGAAGTGATTATTCCCCTCTATTCGGCACTGGTGAGGCCACATCTGGAGTATTGCATCCAGTTTTGGTCCCCCCACTACAGAAGGGATGTGGAAAAATTGGAGAGAGTCCAGCAGAGGGCAACGGAAATGGTTAGGGGGTGGAGCACATGACTTACAAGGAGAAGCTGAGAGAACTGGGCTTATTTATTCTGAAGAAGAGAAGAGTGAGGGGGGATTTGATAGCAGCCTTCAACTACCTGAAGGGGGGTTCCAAAGAGGATGGAACTCGGCTGTTCTCAGTGGTACCAGATGACAGAACAAGGAGCAATGGTCTCAAGTTGCAGTGGGAGAGGTTTAGGTTGGATATTAGGAAACACTATTTCACTAGGAGGGTGGTGAAGCACTGGAATGGGTTCCCTAGGGAGGTGGTGGAATCTCCTTCCTTAGAGGTTTTTAAGGCCCAGCTTGACAAAGCCCTGGCTGGGATGATTTAGTTGGGAATTGGTCCTGCTCTGAGCGAGGGATTGGACTAGATAACTTCCTGAGATCTCTTCCAAACCTAATGTTCTATGATTCTGTGATCATGTACTACCTTTCAGCCAAGGCTCTCAAAGCATTTTTAATTCACTGTACCTTGCAACACCCCTGTAAAGGAAACAGTTATTTTAAATCCCATTGTATAGATGGGAATACCGAGGCTCTGAGGGGTTAAGTGATTTGCCCAAGGTAACACAGAGAATGAGTGGCAGGGCTGAGGATGGCACATAGGTATCCGTACTCCTGTGACTGTCGGTTTCAGCACCCCAGGAGGGGCGTTGTGCTGAGAGTGGTGGACTCAGCAAGGACAGTCCCGTTCAGCTTGCTTGTGCAGTTGAATTTAGCTTTCAATACACAGCTGCTATTTTTCTTATTTTCCTCATATGTGTTCACTCTCATTTGGAAGCCTAACAATAACCACTGTATATAGGGTGAGGAGTCCTAGTCTCCCCCTCCCAGATCGCTGAGTCTCAGTCTCTCCCCCTCCCCACACCCAATCCCAGGTTTCTTGCCCAGCCAGTCCCAGTTCCCCTTCCCAGATCCTCGGCTGATCTGTCTCTCTCGTACTCTCCCCACCGGCTCCCAGACCCAGTCTCTCTTCCCAGGCTCCTCGTACAATCTCAATCTCCTACTCTCTATCCCTGGCTCCTTGTCCAGGTCCTTTTGCCCAGCCTTTCCCAGTTCTCCCCCTATACCCTGGATCTTGGTCAGATCTGTCTCTCCTCCCCTCTACACCTATTCCCCACTGGTTCCTCATCCCTGTCTCCTGGTCCAGCCAGTCCCAGTGTTCCCCCTGCCCCATCTCCTCGTCTGATTTCAGTGGCCTGACACACACGCTGATGAACATTGTTTTTCAAATAAGCCATTCCATGCAGTCTTGTTTCCCTCAGTGCTGATTACTGGCTTGCATGGCTGAAGAGGTAACCAGATTGTCCAGGTGCGAGCGTGGGGCTGGCTATACATGTGGGCAGGTAACAATACTTTTAGGAGTGAGATGTTTGGTTTCTTTTATGTGGTATCTCTAGAGAATTGGCACTCCTTGATTTCCCATCTCCCCGCCTTTTAATTATTTTCAAACCAAGGGCCCGATCCTGCAATCAGATCATGTTTCTATCTACACCAAGCCACATTCACAATTCAAAGTGAGATGGTGCCTGGAATTTTTTTTCCAGATTTCCCTTCATGTCTGTTCAGCCAGTCATTGTCTGCAGCCCATTACACAAAACTATCCATTGGCCTCTACCACCCCAGGAAATATCTCCCAGGCCATAAGAGAGTATTAAATCAAATCACTTCAGAGTGGAAAGGCTTGCCTAGTGCTGCCATCTACTGGATATTAGAGAGACGGCAAAAATGGAACCTCGACGGCTTCAGCACACAATCTTTGTTGTGCCCTCGATCCAAGGTGAAACTGTCTGCTGTTGTGAGATGCTCACAGATGTCCAGAGCAGGCTATGGCCTTATGGATGGATGTTTGTCAGGGCTGCTGCAAGAGTCCTAGGTTCTGGGATTTTCTCTGTATTCGCTGACTTTGTTTGCAGGTCACGCCAACTCAAAGCAGCAGCAGATCCTGCTGGAACAACAGATGCAAACCCCAGAGGCACATCTCTGCTGCTACAATGCTCAATATCACCACCACACCCCTTTCAAGATCCAGGGGTCCCACACGGGCCTGTCACCACATGTGAAAAGAACAGGAGTCCTTGTGGCACCTTAGAGACTAACACATTTATTTGAGCATAAGCTTTGGTGGGCTACAGCCCACTTCTTCGGATGCATGGAATGGAACATATAGTGAGGAGATATATATACACACATACAGAGAGCATGAACAGGTGGGAGTTGTCTTACCAACTCTGAGAGGCCAATTAAGTAAGAGAAAAAAACTTTTGAAGTAATAATCAAGCTAGCCCAGTACAGACAGTTTGATAAGAAGCGTGAGAATACTTACATGCGGAGATAGATTCAATGTTTGTAATGGCTCAGCCATTCCCAGTCTCTATTCAAGCCTAAGTTGATTGTATGCTCAAATAAATTTGTTAGTCTCTAAGGTGCCACAAGTACTCCTGTTCTTTTTGCGGACACAGACTAACACGTCTGCTACTCTGAAACCTGTCACAACGTGTGGTGTACCTCATGCTGGGCACTAAATGTGGGTGAAACCAGACAATTACTAAGCCCTCAAATGAATTCACCCAGTAAAATGATCAAAAACAACCACACATCATCCATGGGCGAACACTTTCCACAAAGCGATCACTCCATAGCTGACCTCTCAGTCCTCGTCCTCAAAGGAAACCTGCACAACACCTTCAAAAGATGAGCCCGGGAATTTCCATTCATAACTCTGCTGGACACTAAAAACCACAGACTCAACAGGGACACTGGTTTTACGGCTCATTACAGCAAATAATGGTTTCAGTCTAAGTATCCACATCACAAGTGGCCATTTGCACCTGGCTGAGAGTCTGGGCAGAGAGGCCAAGGACGGCATGGACCAGGGAGCCTGAATTCCCATTTCCCCTCTGGGTATAGCAGCAATCACTGTAAGACAATGGTGAAGCACATTGGTAGGGAGGTAGTGGAAGCGTGCACTGCCCTGTTCTGGACAGACACAGGTATGAATCTCTAGTGCTGTTGGTCAGGCACATGTCTCCAGCACTGAGTTTTCTTAGAGATGTCTGAGAGGAACAAGAGATCTCACAGCATCCTGGTAGGAAAGGAACAGCTCCTTTAAAGACAACCCTGCTACTTAGTAGCTGCATGGAGACACTGTGGGGAATGGTTAGTTAATGCTCACACGCTGCTTTGAAATGGCAGAGCTCTCCATAAGTGCTACGTATTGTTATTAACAAAGAAGCAGGTGTCCTTATTCTCCATCCTTATAGATCATAGATAGTCCTTGAGAATGTCACTGCACCATCTGTATCCACTCTATGATTTATCTCTTGCTCATGCGAAGCGCGTGGTCTTTGTAGCCTGGCAGCATCCTTTGTGATAAACTTGGCTTTTCCCCCTATCCCTGGCGATCGCCGATACCTATTTTATCATGTCAGCTATACACACAGGAAAGAGACTGGTGAAGAAACACGCTTCCAAATTCCTTCAATAATAAATCCCGTAACATGAAGTTACGCGCTAGCCATAGCTACCCGATATGCCAGACTGCTGTGGGAAAGTATATATGCTTTTGGCCATACTTTATATTAAGGTTCCATCTAGCACTAGTTGATAAATGGCTAATAAATGATTAATAGCGGGGTTAATAAATGGTAAATTAATTGTTATAGAGTCCAACAGTCTTCTTATAGCCATCTATAGCACCTCCTAGTGGAGTGTTTCCATCTGTCCGGTCAGCACTCTGTGTCTAATCTGGTTATGAAGAAGTCTGAAAGATCCAGGCCAGCCTGTGATCCCAGAAGGAAGGGTTTGTTGCTTTGGACACCTCCCGACCGGGAGGCAGACTATGACCCACCAAATTTATTTCACTTGCTCCAAGTAGCCATCAGAGCAACTGCCTGTTTGGTCACGGCTAGCCGGGGTCGGATTGGAACCAGCCGCCTCGCACCATCACCATTCTTTAACTGGTTAATGTTTGCAAGGCCCTTGGGGATTCTGAATGGAAGGGTGCATGCGTAGTTGGTACTGATGCTGCTGCTGTCCAAGCCTGTTGGTTTGAAAGGTGCCGAGTCTGTGCTCTGCTCCTCATCGCCCCACCCCCCATCACCTTCATGCAGAGCACGGACACCGGGAGCACTGGATGATGGATTCCGGCAGCTGCTGCAGAAATCTGCCAGCCAGCCGAGAGGTCCCACCTGTGACACCAGGACAGCAGCAGCTCGGCCAGCGCTGGCGTCCGGATCCCCGCTGACAGATGGGCACAGCTGCTGCGGGGAGAGTGTCAGGGATGTCACATGCCATGGTTGGCGCTGTCAGGGTGGAAGAGGGATGGGCCCATCTTCTGTCCCCAGCAGAGCTCTCCAGCAGCTGCCCCCCCGCCCCCTTCCCTGCTGACACAGAAAGCCTTTCGGAAGGTTTCAAGGACACAGAAATAGGGCAAATTGCAAACTCCCAGGGCTGAGGCTGCTCTTTCCAGTGCTAGCCCTAAGGAACAAAGGCCCCTCAGGAGAACTCAGGATGGAGGGTGGAGGATGGTGCTAGGCAGACTCACAGGACAGACATTTCCAGCTTGGGGCCTGCCCCAGGCTCCCTCATGCACTGGATCTGATTCTGATTCCATGTGCATGGTGCAAATCAGGAGACCCAATGATTCCGTTCACATCAGTGAAGCTGCACTTGGCAAATCAGGCACTTTCTCTCTACTCCGCTCCCCGCTCCTCCTTTTCCAAGAGATCCTGCTGCTGGTTCGAGAACCTCTCCCGCGACAGCTCCCATCATCGCCTTGATGACTAAATTGTGCTACTGAGAACTGCAGGGGGCAGTGTGGAGCCACATGCAGCAGGTGCTTCTGTGACATTGTGCCCCTGGGCGTATGGGGCCTGCTACCCCAAGGAGCCTGTACCTTGCCCCCTGCCCCCAGCAGGAGGGAGGGCACCATAAGGCTGGGGTGGGAGAAGAGATGATTGAAAAGTGGAAGGGGAAAAATATAATTGAAACATTGGTTTGTTCCGCAGGTTTTGAAAGGGGGACAAGTTTTCACTCAAAGTTTTATTGAAAACTAGTTTTGAAATTCTTCATTTTCCCCTTTTTCTTGCTGCCTTCCATTTCTCACCCTTTCCACGTTGCCACCGAAAATGGGGAGGGGGGGGAAGTGCATTAAAAAAAAAGAAGATGAACGAAAAAATAAAAAATAAAAGACTATTTTTTTTTTTTTTTTTTGTTTTTGGGGGGGGGGGGGGGGGAATAGAAACTTTTCTGGGGAAAAAAAAATCCCAAACATTTTCATAAACATTTCCAGTTAGGGAATTTTTCAACCACAAAACAAAAGCCCTAGTCTCAAGGAAGTTGGAAGGGGAGGAGTGCTGATGAGTTTTGTCTTTCCTATTGGCCAGGCCCAGGCATGCTGACCCCCCCACCCCCCCCGCGATTGGTGCTAAAACTCCTGAGCCTGTGGGTTTATTTCCTGCTCCCCATTTTCTCCTGTTTATTACTTTCAAGGTATAGAAAATGCCTAGATCGTAAACTCTTTGGAGCAGAGCCTCTTTTGTTCCTTGTATTTGCGCAGCACCGATAGGGTGACCAGACAGCAAATGTGAAAAATCGGGACGGGAGTGGGGGGTAATAGGAGCCTATATAAGAAAAAGACCCAAAAATTGCAACTGTCCCTATAAAATCGAGAACAATGGGGCTACTGGACTATGACTGGAGCTCTCGGGTGCTACTGGAATACAACTCACTCGCTCCCCATTTCCAGGTACCTCCAGGGCCACGTCAGTCAGACAGAAGAAATTATCTTTTTCTCAGTGCTGATCTTTTTTCCATTTCAGGCCTCGGGGCTGCAAAGCCCAGGCTGTACAAAGATGAGCCAAAATATCTTTTCTTTTCTGAGATCTTATTAAAACCACAGCAGATCGTTTAGGTCACTTGGAAACCGTTCTGATGGACAGTGAAATGACTGATTTATGGCATTTTTAATGGACCTTCAAGTAGCTTAGTATTACGCTGTTGAGCTGCTGATGTCATTAAGAACGATGAAAAAACACTTTGAGACACTTGTTGAGTAGCTAAGATGGTCAAGCTTATTGTCTTTTCCCATCATCACCCACAAGATGTTTCTGAGGACTTGCTTCTTAACCAGACCTCCGCAAGCTGTGCTAGTAGGTCTCTTTGGAAGCCTTGTTTTGTTTTGTTCCTTTATTGATAAATCTGACAAAACATTTAAAAAGTGATAGATAGATCTGATTTCTAAAACTCATTAGTTTTTACACAGCTCAGGGAGGGGGAGGGATAGCTCAATGGTTTGAGCATGGGCCTACTAAACCCAAGGTTGTGAATTCAGCCCTTGAGGGGGCTACTTAGGGATCTGGGGCAAAATCAGTACTTGGTCCTGCTAGTGAAGGCAGGGGGCTGGACTTGATGACTTTTCAGGGTCCCTTCCAGTTCTATGAGATAGGTATATCTATCGTATTATATCCAACCCCTGCGGGAGACAGGATCGGACCAAAACCACCCAAGGGCCTCCACCACCAGACTAGTTACTGGATTGCAAAAGGCTGTAAACATTTACAAATGGGTCCTGAGCCCCAAAAGATTGAGAACCACTCGTTTTGGTTTACTTGGTCCTGTCTCAGTGCAGGGGGCAGGACTAGATGACCTCTCAAGGGCCCTTCCAGCCCGACATTTCTACGATGAACACATTCCTTCTATTATGGCAATCCTAGTTAAAAACCCACGTACGCTTTCCCCGGAACTCTTCCCTCCCACACTGCTCTCCTTCGAGGTTCCTGTCAAACCCTCTTTCCACTGACAGTGGGACGCACACTCCCCTCTACCCCAATGACACTGCACCTTTTCTCACTGACCCTGAGGTAAACCAGGAGCCACTCCCCTGCAGCTAGTAGAGCTGGGCTAGTGTGAACGAGTGGAGACCGGCCTCCAGCGCTGACGGAGAAGGAGACACCCGCCGGCGCTGATAGCGCCATACGTCACTCAATGCCTACCTGGCTGAATGGTCCGGCGCCACCTGCGATTCTGCCAGTCAGCAAACTGAACCTGCCCTTGGCGAACCCTCAGTCTGATGGGCCGGACCTGTTTGTGTCCTACAACCAAGCTGCTGCATCAGGGCCAACACGGTGAGGCTATAAATAGCTCTCTTGCGGGAGCGTGCGCCTTCCTATTTTAGCAGCTCAATGGCGTTCAGGGAGCAATGTGCAGACAGACAATTAACCTTCATGCCACTAGATGGCTGTGATTACCAGGTCCCCTCAGAAATGACGCATCACTTCTTTGTAACTGGTCCAGGGAAGTGGAGGCCCAGCTGCCAGCACGCTCACACTTACTACAGCATGAAGGCAGAGAGATACAGGCAGGGTGGGGAAAATACATCCAGGAATCTACTTGACCAAAAGACAAGAAGCCCGAGATCATTGCGGAGCTTCCACCTGAATTCTCTGCTACCTACCCATGTTTCTCCGTAGAGCCCTGTCTGCTTCTCCCCGGTGCGCTAGCTTTGTCTCATCCCCTCCTCCCAGCTTGGCTGAGCCGAGCCACATTGCAGCCAAGAGCTCACGGGAACCTTGGCATACCCACGGCTGAGAAAGTGGTATTATAATAACTCTCGCTCAGCTGCCAGTGAACAGAATGTACCAGACTGGAGCAGAGCTGCAAGTGAAAACAGCACGGACAGGGACTCTTCACCGGATTCATTTAGTTGATGATTGTAACATTTCACCCCCGTGCTGTGTCAGGGATCAGTGCCGCAGGACCAAATGGGTTTGGAGGGGACACTACGGCTGACTGATTCTCCTGTTCATATTTCTCCTTGACGAGCCAGAGAAGAACAACACAGTAAGAAACAAAGCTCCTGGCCACAAGGTTTGGCTTCAGGGGCTCATGGAAAATCAGCCCTTTCATCGTTTAAGAAAGAACAGGAGCTCTGAAAAGGGGAATGCCATGGGAACACACCTGCCTGACAGCTTCACCCCGGGGAAGCCGAAGCCGTCCAAGGAGCGGAAGCCAATGATTGGTGCAGTACTTGTCGGGCTCATCTTGTTCATTTCAGCTGTGGTGGCTTGGTGCTACTACATGGCGTCTCTCAGGAAGGCAGAGCAGCTAAAGATGGAATTGATGGACCTGAGGAAGGATGGGTTCATCATCAAAAACCACAATGGGGAGGTGGTCTTCAGACTGGCCTTCCAATCGGGCACCCTTGACCTGGAGTCCTGCTTGAAAGAAGGGGAAATTTTAACGTGCACCAGGTCAGACAGAGGGAAGCTGAATTTCTTCATTCAGACGGTCAAGCCCAAGGACACGGTGATGTGCTACCGCGTCCGCTGGGAGGAGTTTGTGGTGGACACGGTTGTCGAGCACACCATGTTTTGGGAGGACACTCACTGGTACGGGGGCTGTGAAATGAGCGTCCAGCACTGGCCAATCAGACTCCCAGGGTACCAGGAGCCCATGCCCTTTGTGACAAGCGATGTGTATTCCTTCAGGGGCAGCTTTGGAGGCATCTTGGAAAGGTACTGGCTGTCCTCGAAAGCAGCGGCTATAAAGATCAACGACTTGGTGCCCTTCCACCTAGGGTTTAACGCCAGTGAACGGTCACTCTTCTTTCAAGCCAGGTATAAGGATTCTCCCTACAAACCTCCCCTTGGGCAGCAGCCTTTCCCGGAGCTGAGCTACCGTGTCTGCGTTGGCTCGGATGTGACCTCCATTCACAAATACATGGTGCGCAGGTACTTTAACAAGCCTTCTAAGATCCCATCAGAAAACGCCTTCCGGTACCCCATCTGGTCTACATGGGCTCTGTACAAAAATGATATTGACCAGGATAAGCTGTTGCGTTTTGCAGAAAAGATTAAAAAGTACCGGTTTAATTGCAGCCATATTGAAATCGACGACACCTACACACAGACTTATGGCGACTTTGACTTTGATCCGGTAAAGTTCCCTAATGTGACAGAAATGTTCAAAACACTGAAAAAAGAGGGATTTAAAGTTACCCTGTGGACACATCCCTTTATAAACTACAATTCCTCCAATTTTGGAGTGGGGATAGAGCGGCAACTCTTTATCAAGGAGCTGACGGGGAAACTGCCCGCGATGGTGAAGTGGTGGAACGGCATTGGCTCCATATTGGATTTTACCAATCCCACAGCCAGGGAGTGGTTTCAGAGCCACCTGAAACAACTGCGGTCGAAGTACGGCATAGCGTCCTTTAAATTTGACGCTGGTGAGGTAAGCTACCTTCCAAAGCAGTTCAGCACCTTCAGGCCCTTGTCGGATCCCAGCATCTGGTCCAGACGGTACACGGAAATGGCCATTCCGTTCTACGAGCTCGCCGAAGTCAGGGTCGGCTACCAGTCCCAAAACATCTCCTGCTTCTTCCGCATCATCGACCGCGACTCAGTTTGGGGATATGAGCTTGGCCTCAAGTCCTTGATCCCTACCGTGCTCACCATTAGCATGCTGGGATACCCTTTCATACTACCGGACATGATTGGAGGAAACTTTTTGCCGAACAAGACTGAAGGTGCTGTTGAAATCCCAGACCAGGAGCTATACATCCGCTGGCTGGAGCTTTCGGCCTTCATGCCCTCCATGCAGTTCTCCATACCCCCCTGGCTCTATGACAAGGAAGTGATTGAGATTGCACAGAAGTTCACAGAGCTGCATGAGTCCCTGGTTGCCCCTCTCCTGTTGGAGTTGGCTGGAGAGGTCACCAATACGGGAGACCCCATCATACGGCCCATCTGGTGGATTTCTCCCAGTGATGAATTCGCTCACAAGATCGACTCCCAGTTCCTCATTGGGGACACTCTCATGGTGGCCCCTGTCCTGGAGCTGGGCAAGCAAGAGCGAGATGTGTACCTCCCGGCCGGCAAATGGCGCAGTTACAAAGGGGAGCTGTTTGAGAAGACCCCAGTCCTGTTAACAGACTATCC